>NC_133341.1:7301400-7576400 GCF_030506205.2 Paramisgurnus dabryanus | reverse complement strand
AGTGCTGAAGCAAACAAGAACAGGGTCTCATTTGATTAGCTCAAATGTCTTATGTTTATCATTTTATACTGTAAACCAGGGTTCCCCAAATCTTACCCTGGAGGGCCAGAGCACTACAGAGTTTAGGTCCAACCCTAATCAAGCTTACCCACCTGTGATTTTCTAGTGATCATGAAGACTTTGCGTGTGTCTCAATCAGCTCCCTTGTTCAGTAGTCAGGGCACTGATCAGGGAGTCGGCCATTTTAAGGGCTTTCTCAATCGCAAAATCTGTTCAGTGCACTGGAACGTTCGTTCCCTAAAAATTCCCACAATGCAACGCAAAAACCAGTGAGCATCGATGGTCCCTATGTTCCCTAACCGGAAATCACGTGACCTTTTCTGAAGCTCGCCAACCGAAACATCACGTGTTCCAACTCAATAAACTTTATGAAATGTTACAGACCTTTTTTAAAGACAAGCGTTTGTTTTAGTTGTAATTAAAAATTAATTACTCAATATTTAAAATAATAATATTTATTTTAAATTGTAAATATATTTATTACATTTAAAATGTAATTATATGCCTCTAATTTTATGCACAGATATGTAAGAGAATAATGACAGCATTTTTCACAATGTACTGTTTTTAAAATTAAGTCAGAGAGATGTTGGTTTTGCCGGTTGTTGATGAGTAAGAGCTGTGAGTGATTACAACGCGCTTAAGCAGCCACGTGACAGAAAAATAAGTGAACATTGTCCCAATGTGAAGTGAGCTAGGGTCCTTACCAGTGCCCGAACCTGTGCACATGATATACTGATTCACAACCTTGTGCGCTAGGGAACGAATTGAGACACACGGCTTGATTAGCTTGCTCAGGTGTGTTTGATCAGTGTTGGAGCTAAATCTCTCGATTACGTAGGTAACCCTGGTTCCCTGAGCTGAACACCATGAGGTGAAGTTTCTCCACTTAGGGCCTAAGCTCCTTGAGGGAACTCTGGAGTAATCATATGGTCTCCACAACCTCAGTTGGGAGCCTGACATCCTTCCAACGAATTATGGTAGGCAGAGACTGCTGCCACCTAAACCTTAAGAGTGGAAGGAGTTAACCCAGCAGAGAATTGCTCCTGCAGAAACCTCAGCACCACGTCAAGGGGCAGTTGACTGGGTCTGTCAGGTGAGCTGAACACCAAGAAGTAAAGTTTCTCCACTTAAGGCCTAAGCTTTCTCCTTGAGGAAGCTCTGGAGTAATCATATGGTCTCCACAACCTCAGTTGGGACCCTGACATCCTTCCAAAGGAGTATGGTGGGCAGAGACTGCTGCCACCTAAACCTTAAGAGTGGAAGGAGTTAAGCCAGCAGAGATTTGCTCCTACAGAAACTTTAGCACCACAACAACAGGGCAGTTGACTGGGACTGTCAGGAGTAAAGTATGGTCTCCACAACCTCAGTTGGGAGACCTGAGCCTGCGAGCCTGGCCCCCTCAGAGGCCAAGCTGACAGCTACCATATCTCTGGCAAACTTTCTCCAGAACTTCTGTGGCAGAGTGATTGGAGGTAAGAAGAGAAAGCCACATCAGGCAGTGTGTGGTGTCCTGAGACGCAAACAGATCCACCTCTGTGCGTCCAAATAATCTCCTGGAATCTCAACTCCCAGGAATGGGCTTTGCCTTACAGGGCATATGCAAGTGGCCTGGGTCTAAACTGTCGTCAACGAGCACAGTTTGTCCAGAGACCACAAATGTCATTATCCCAAAATCAACAATGTTGTGATTTTGTCCCTATCGGCTTTCCATAACTGTACTCCAACCTGTAAGTCATGCGTCTGTTGTCAGCGTCACACGCCAGCAGCGCACACCCAAAACAGTCCTTAGGTTAGAAACCAAGGTTTCCTCCACACCACCAGAGCACGCAGACAACAATGCGTGACTTTGATTTTTAGACCTCCTTAGAAATTTATTTTAGAAACCACCGATGTGATGTCTGTCTAGACAAACACATGATGGCTCCTCAGGTCTAGAAGGAAATGGGAGTCCAACCCATCCTGCACAAGAATGTATACATGCTTCCCCACTGGAGCCAGCTGTATGCCGTTTCACCATATGCACGAGTAGGTTAATTGTGGCTGCCTGTGGTAATACGCACAGCAGTGAGTGTGCCCTGCGGGGGCACTGAAGGGAAGCAGGCACCATAAATGGGGTGTGAGCTGCTTCGCTTCAATAAGAAATAGTGAGCGCCACGAACGAAGACGTTACCCGCCTCAGCGAATCGTAAAAGACAGATCATATTTTGACGGCGCACCAGCGGCCGATCAGGAGAATAAATGCTGTGTACAGCTGTAAAAGCAACACTCAGCATAAACACAAAATCACTGTTTGACACAGCTCATGCAGGCTGTGACAGGCAGATATACATACATAGCCTACACATACAAGTGTAGAAAACGTAAAAATATTATTATTTTCATTATTATGTATGCACATATAATACCTCCATACTGTAAAAAGAGGAGGCTTCACGGCGGATTATGAAGAGGATCCATCTCTCCGGAGATAGACAGCTGAAAATATATGGCTCTCATGCAGGGTGCCTTCCCGATCCGGTGAGTGAGAGAGAGGGACTTCACGTGCAGGCGGAGATACTGCCGCCTGCGCGAAATCATATGGCGACTCCCACGAGTGCATCCGCCGCTGAGAAGCGGGATCGCAGCCGCGAACCCAGGCTTCCTAGAGAGCGAGAGACAGATGTCAAGGGTGTAGGCGGGGATACCGCCGCGTGCACGCACGAGTGCAGTCACCGTTCTGCATTGAAAGAAGCGGGACCGAATCTGTGATGGCGCGAGCCTGATATATCCTTCTCGAAGCAGCATCCAGTCTATTTCCAATCATCTAATTATTGATTATGTTTTACACGTGCTTCAGATCAGTCACGCTGAGGCGTTCCCCAAAGCGTTGCTATGGCGACGCAGCTCGAGTTCCTCGAAAGGGAACTCTGCAGTGCTCCGGCCCTCCAGGGTAAGATTTGGGGAACCCTGCTGTAAACAAACCTTTTGAGATGGGGTTTTAGTACATTGATCATGTGACATTATACCTCCACTATCCCTTTAATTTTCTCTTAGCTCTAATTCTACAAACTCTCCCAGTAGAATAATTTACAAATTACACCTTTCAAACAAATTAAGTCATTACTGCCAATTTAATGCTTGCTTGACCATCACATTCAAAGGTTTGTTTTCCAAAAAACACACACCAAAATAATTTAATTGCCTTTTAAATGTTTCTTAAACAAAGTTGATTGACTGGAGTGATGTTTAAATTGACATTCCATGGCTTGAACAGATACTTCCGACTATCAAATAGAAATATTACGATAAGGTAAAATGATGGAAGATGATGATCACTCATAAATCAAGTTTCACTTTAATGCTTCTCCATTTAAAAGTTTACCTTAGGGGGGAGTCAGATTCTTTCAGCTGGAGAAATACAAAGCCTACATCAATTTATATTTTGCACGTTTTTAGGACCTCCGGACACTGGTGTGAGGAAGCTGGAAAGATGAACCCAAATGCAGACGATGTTGGGGGGTGAACAAAAAACACTTTAATTAACACAGACGAAACAAAAGCCCACATGGGAGCAAAACATACAAAAATACACTTGACTTAGACTTGAGTCTTTTAACAGGACTGGTACAAACATCACACTAAACACAACTGTGATACAAAACGAACGAGCACAGGACTGAGAACACGAGGGCATTAAATAAGAAAACCTAAACAGGATAACAAGAGGAACACAGGTGAGGGTAATGAACTAATGATTAAATTATGAGCTGAGAGAACAGGGGGGCGGAGACAACAGACGAGACACCAGAGGCACATGACCAAATATATGAGCCTCTACATAGAAAAACAGACTGTCAGTAGTGATGGCCAAACGAGGCTTTCTGAACCACTGAGGCTTTCCAGCCCATTGGTTCGCCAAAAGGTTCATTTACCCGAAGCCTCATGAAACAATGTGCTCTCTAGTGACACCTGCTGTGCAAAGCAATGAATCGCACACAAATCTATTCATTTTGAGCAACCAAATTGTCATGGTGTGGGCTTTTGAATAAAGTATATTAAATAAATTATTTTACTCTGCTTGTGTTACAACGTGTTAACCTATATATACACACAACTCACACATACACAACTTTGTGTTCAACTATTCAGTAGTTCTTTGGGTTAGTGATAACAGTGAATGCACCAAATGAGTGTAAAGAAATTATTGTGAGTGCACTGCAGTGCTGACTGGGAATGCAATAGTAGAGTGCTTATGGGACTGGGAGTGCAATAATGTAGTGCTTATTGAACTGGGGGTGCAATAGTGCAGTACTTATGGGACTGGAAATGTGGAACAGCAAACTGCAACACGGAAAAGTGTTTACTGGTTTTTATTTCGAAACAAAAGTTTTTTAACAGTATTTGGATTGAGGCGGTGTCTGTTTTTAGAAAACACCCTTTCACAGGGCACCAATGAGGCTGGACAACATAAGAAGGTCAGTGCCAGCTTATATAAATTAGAGCTTCTGTTTGTTCCAATATCCCAATGGATCCTTAGTCCTTCTAAGCTGTCCCTAATACAGTCTAGTCTTATAATAATAATAACAGCAATAATATATATATATATATATATATATATAATAAAACTACTACTAATATAGGCTATATATATATATATATATATATATATATATATATATATATATATAATCATACACATAATAATATAATTACGTATTAGAACTATATGCTAATTTACTGAACTAGGCTATGTATAATTTACTCTAATAATCTACTAAACTAAGTGTAATATAATATATAATACAGTCTATGATATATAATGATAACTATACTACAAACTCACTACAACCTCGCTACTCGCTACTACAACCAACACTTCAACATCAATGCAAACGTACTGCAAAACCCCACAAGAGTTTCGAACCAGTTTTATCCGTAAGCGATACTCAGAATGAAGCAATGACGTATTCAACAGAAAACGAGGCCTCGTTTGTCATCGTCACGTGATTTTCACGGAAACGATACAAGCCTCGAATCGGGGCTTCATCTGGAACGCCCCTTTTTGCTCGACACAAGCTCCGGAGCCTCGCTTCAGATGTCCCATCACTAACTGTCAGAACTCTGCCACCATGACAAAACATAAATATAAAACAAGGCTCTCGACAGAGTCCTGACAACTGGAAGAACAACCACTGGTTTGTAGGAAGCTGAAAACACCATTTCATATAAATGAAACCAAGGTCTCCTTACACTACAGATCATTGACTATGCTTACTAATATTTTAGTCTACGATGAGGTAGTTAATTTACCAGCAAATAAATCTTTTGTGCATTGTTCCAAGCCTGGCAGGCATGTTCTGGGCTTTTACCCAAGTATGAATTGATTATATTTTCCTTTAAAATATGAATGAACAGAACCTCTCAATTAATAACTCTTTGTCATATTAAGAAAAATAAACAAGTTTAATTGTTTTTAGCCATGCGTTTTCTGGTAACACTTACTCCAAGTGAACATATTTTTCTTTTTGATACCACAGGCACCTTTCACTAAACAAGTTCAGCTTTACTTGTGGGAGTTTCCATGAATGAGGTCACAAGTTCATGAACATGACCGTCGACCAACTTAATTCTACAAAAGGCCCATCATTTTAATTGGTAAGAAAATTGTGTTTAACTTTCAGTTTTCTTTCCACTTGATATTCATTTACAGAAAAAAAAGTGCAATAATATTTTTATATCCTCAGCTGCAAGGTCAGAGCAGACAATAAAGCATAATTATTATACATTTAATAGAATACGCTTATGGCTTGATCTGCTGCTGTTTTATTGAATAATTAAGTCTAGATTCTGTCCTCCAAGGTATTTTTAACATTCAAGCAAATGTAGCACAAAGTAAGGTGTGCTGTAGCTTCACATGATGCTGTATAGCAGCAAGTTATTAAGCATTTAATTTGTTAAGCATTCAAAGTTTCTTTACTTTGTTGAACCCAAAAGAAGATATTTTGATATATGATGGTAAGCACAGAATTGATGGCACCCACTGACTTACATTGTATTTGTTTTTCCTACTATGAAAGTCACTGGTTACCATCAACTGTGTATTTACCGCATCAAAATATGTGTTCAACAGAAGAATAAGTATACAGTATACAGGTTTAGAACAAAAAAGGGTGAATAAATTATGACAGAACTTGCATATATGAGTGAATTGTCCCTTTGAGATCATTTAGGTATTTTTGTTTTATGTTGGTTAATTGAAATGTTGATGTAAATGTGGCCTGTGTTCTCATGTTTAAATATCATTTATTATGTTTCTAATCTAATAACCATTTCATGACGTATAGCTATTATTAAAGAAAATAAAAAATGCAGTAGACAAGACATTTTCTAAAAATGCATAACACAAGCTTGCATAGCTATTATGCTACAGTTCTAGCAATTAATTTATATATTGTGCATCTTCATTTTTAGTTTTCACAAATGGTCCACTTTGTAATTTTAATCAAATAACATGCTTGCTAACATATGCTGCAATTTCATGGCTTTTAGAATAAAGCTCCAAGTTACTTTTTTACACATTTTAGTGAAAATACCGAAACTCTGAGAAATGGGCATTTGGGGTTATTATAGCTAGTCTATGGTGCTGTAACAGAAATGGCTACTGAGGTCTGAATGGTGCAGTTTGGTTGAAACAATTTGTCTTTATAATATATCATCTTGTTTTGACCTTGGTGTAGATACGCAGATAAGTCCTGAAAAATCTCCAGAGGTGTCAAAGGAAATCTACAGCTATTGCTGGCCATAAATTTATCACAATACGAACCAAAAAATTATTTAGTCAGTTAGACAAGGCCACCACAAATACAAGGAGAAAGAGCAGAGACACATACTGAAGGTTGATGAATTTGGGAAGAAAAATTCTAAAATAAACAATTGTTTCAAAACAGGTTTACTGGTGCTACCGAGTATAAAATATAAACTGGAAGTGCTATAAAAGTGTGTGCATGCTGTGACTGTGTTGACACAAGCCTACAGTAACACTATCACAGCAGTGGCGAAGCCAGAAATGTTCAAGTGGGTGGGCCTTTATAAAACAGGGTGGGCAAAGCATAGAATGTACATAAATTGGGAGTGTTTACGCCCATGGCCAGATATATTTTTTCCCCAATGTAAGTGCGGCTTTTTTCAAAACAGCCAGCAGCTGTCCATTTTTTCCGCGCTGTGGTCTAAAAATATTCAACTCTGGATGAAAAGCTTAGCTTGTCAATGTAAGTTCTTACACAGCCGTCCAATCACAGTGGGTGAAAGGGCGGGACTAATATCACAACAACCAACCGGCTCACAGCTCAAGTATCACAGCAACCAAAGCGCTTGGCTGAAAAAACAGCTGGCATTTGGCGTCCTCCAGGCGTTTTCAGCCGGGTTTAAAAGCTTTGGTGCACGCTACCTAAGCCAAGTTACCTTAATGCCATGCAGGCAGCACAATGTTTCAAGGGGAAATTTATAAAACAACTTAAATAACCAACCAGCTTGTCTACAGTATATGGGCAGGTGGGTCTGTGCCTGTTTTATACAGTCTATGAGCAGTTCCCCACCAAATTATTAATCCACTTGAAAACACAGAACTCAACATAAACTGAATTAGTAACGGAATTAGTTTTTACGTTATTTACGTTGCGTGAACGTAGATCCGAACAATATGTCATTCCTCCTCAGCAAAATGCATGACGTGAAAGCGTCATAGGCTACGACAGATTCAACAGGTAGTGATTTTACTAAAGAACTCGTTCGAAAGATTGTTATTTAATGAGACAATGGCCATCAAACAACATGGCGCAATACAAAATTGCATGTGTTGTCATTTAAGTGTAAATATTCCAACAACATTAAATCATACAGCCCCCTAAATAGTTTATTGGAGTAATACTCCTGACTATAAACTGTAAATAATAATGACACCACTATAAACATTAAGAAAATGTCTAAACTCACCATTACATGTCCTGTAGTCTGAGACGGGGCTTCTGGTTCATAATAACAAAGTCCAATATGATCATAATGTCCCTTCGCGCAAAGACAAGCAGAAATACATTTCTCAGACGAGCATTTATCATCGATGAGCGTAACGTTATTATGTTTTTTATACAATATGTGGTGAAGAACAGTCTTTCAACACAGCATGAAGTCATTATCAACGTAATACGTGCTCGTTTCATTTTGTTGACGTTTGAAAAGATGTCCTCAGTAATCCAACATTTCCATGAGTGATGTAATAGTCTCCGTCTCCAAAAGTAAACAGGCATAAGCAGATGTCATCCTGGAAAGGTTGTTAAACTTGATGATTTGCGACTCGCTGTTTTCAAATTCAGTTCAATCGCGCGTAGGCGGAACTAACAATGACTGACGAATCATATTCAACGTTTCATGTTGACAAGCGTGTGCACCAATAGGGTAAAAGAAAACTGCGAAACTGACTGAACATGCAAACTTGCACTTAAATTTTATATTTTAATTATATTTATAATTGTATTACATATATGAAATTTTAGTGTGATAAGACGTATATTCGTAGTACTAGTATTTATTTTTGTTAAATTATTTACACATTTCTCTGGAAAATGGCCTTCTGATTGGGTGGGCCACAACTCAAAGTGGGCGGGCCCAGGCCCGGCCAGGCCCACCCGTAGCTTCGCCACTGTATCACAGCATGGTTGCTGGCAGTGTCCTATGGCTATACCAGAAGTAAGTACTCACAATATTCACAATAATAAGATCTACAACATCTGAAGCTCCCAGCATACACCAAAAACCCTCTTTATAGATATGTTGTGTATAAAGTTCAGACTGGGGAACTGACATAATTAATGTAAAGCTCTGACTTCAACTTCTCCACCTGGAACCAGAAAATGAAGGTTCCAATGCAACATTTGCTCCACAGGCAGCCTTCCATGGGCCTTAGGTTATAAAAATGTCATTTATACCCCACAAGGTGGCTTGCGGGGAGCCATGATGACAATTACTTCTCCTTATGGTTATGACAGTGACAAAATACCCCCTGCTTTAAGCTCCTTCCCCATTTGGAATGGAAATAGGCTCCTCTCTCGTTTGTGGCAAGACAAATGATCCTCTATATTTGTCGCTATAACTTTTTTTCTGGCGAATTGTATAAAAAGTGGGACATGTGCTAAATAGATTTACCATTTGACTACTTGTACAGGACATATTGTTTTAAAATTATATTTTTCTGTGTATATTATTTAGCAACTGTCTACCATGTATATGCTTCCTACTGACGTCTAGCAACATTCAATAAAAACAATAACAAAACTTTACTTATTCAATATCATTACTGTCAAACTCCATTCCATGATGTGTATGAAACTAGTTTTGCATGTGTCAAATAAATTAGCTTAGAAGTAAACCAAAAATTTTTGTATTCCCCCAACACTGTTCAATTGATTGGTGCATCCTAAATTGGTCTGTATCAGAAACAAGGCAGTATGCCAGCTGTCACACTTAGTCAGTATCTCTCCATCTGCAAATGTCAAAAGGAAAATGAAGCAAATGATATTCTAAGACAAAGAGCTACAACCAATTCAGTATAGGTGAACTGAATTCTTAAATGTGTTTACATCACAACTAAGTAAGAAATGTTGCTCCTTTGCATGTTCTGAAACTGAAACAGATGAGTTTACACAACAAATTAAATACAAATTTAAGCATAAAAATTGCTCATAATCAGAAGCGGTGTGTGGACACATGAAAACAAAGAATTCAAGTTGGTAATGTTGCTCAAATTAGGAGTTACAGACACATGAAGTTCTTGCAAAGGTCAGAAAATGATGGCATGGATTTATCAAATATCCTTGGTTTACATTGTTAGAGATTTGTTAAAATGAGTTCGACTGTCACCACGAAAATGAGAAACCTTTCATTTCATTTAATTACAACTGCACTGTATCAGGATCCCATCTACAAACTCAGACTGAACACATTGATATAGCTGAGCCTTACATTCGATTTATCATAAGCGCAGTTTGTATCATTCAGCCAACACAGCACGAAATGAAATGAGCCGTAAGAAATAAGATTAAATTTAAAAGAACATGAATGAAAGCTAAAAGTATAATAGTGGAGCCGCATAGCATGAATTGAAAACTTTGATTAGAGAAATAAACTTCACAAAACACTACACATCATGGGCACCGTGTGCAAGTCCATGTTAATAACAACATAAAAAAATAAAAATGTAAAAGCATTGGGGCAACACACAGAAAGAGCCCAAACCAATATATAACTGATAGATTCACTACAGGATTGTAGGATTAAACCTGTATAAGTTAAATACTGCATAATGCCACTTGATAGTCAAGGTATGCTGCAAATTTAAATAATAAATATAGCTGCAAGCAGCGATGCCGGGGTCAAGCCGAAAAGGGCACAGAATGAAGTATTGGTTGATGACCGTCATGATTTAAGATTTAAGAAGTTTTCAGTAGATTAAGGCAAATATAGCCATTTTTCAAATCTTGAGTGCTGTGTAGAAACAATGGGTTTTGCCTCAGGTCATGTTTGACACCCACCAAATTTAATATACATATGATTAAGCAATGTTGAGATATAGCCTCAAATGACTTGACCACTAGGGGGCACTGCACTAAAACAATAGATGGTGCCTCAGGTCACGATTGTGAAGACACCCACCAAATTTGGTGTACATACGATTAAGCAATGTGGAGATATAGCCTCAAATGACTTGACCACTAGGGGGCACTGCATCGAAACAATAGATGGTTCCTCAGGTCATGATTGTGATGACATCAACCAAATTTGATATACATACGATTAAGCAATGTTGAGATATAGCCTCAAATGACTTGACCACGAGGGGGCACTGCCCCGAAACAACAGATGGTGCCTCAGGTCATGATTGTGATGACACCCACCAAATTTGATATACATACAATTAAGCAATGTTGATATATAGCCTCAAATGACTTGACCACTAGGAGGCACTGCACCGATACAATAGATGGTGCATCAGGTCATGATTGTGATGACACCCACCAAATTTGGTGTACACATGATTAAGCAATGTGGAGATATGGCCTCAAATGACTTGACCACTAGGTGGCACTGCACCGAAACAATAGATGATGCCTTGGGTCATGATTGTGATGACACCCACAAAATTTGATATACATATGATTAAGCAATGTTGAAATATATCCTCAAATGACTTGACCACTGGGGGCACTGCACCGAAACAATATGGTGCCTCAGGTCATGATTCTGATGACAAATCCAAATTTGGTGTACATACGATAAAGTGATCTGGAGATAAAGCCTCAAAACTCTTAACAAGTAGGGGCACTGAAAAGTTTACAAGGGCTTTTTAAAAAATGTCACTGATGAACTAGGTGGTGCTGTAACAAAACATTCCATACACCCTCAGTTCATGACATTTACAAGTTGTGAAACATTCACCTATTCATACAGTGTCAGCCACACAAGAGCCATCCAGCTCATCGGGAGCATTTGGGCTTAGATGTCTCACTCATGGACACCTCATCACTTGGTCAGGTGTAGCTGGGGTTTGAACCACTAACCTTCCGATTTGTGGACAACCTACACAAACCACTGAACCACTGCCAATACACACATCAATGTGCAAAACCTTTGCGAAGATATAGCCTCAAATCCATTTTCGTGCTCGCCATTATATTTGTTGATGTGCTATACAACAACTGACAAAAACTTTTTCTCTAGAGTCTAAATTGTGTGTACCAAATCCAAGCCAATCAAACGAACGCTGTAGGAGGAGTTTTGAAAAAGTTGGTATGCTTTGTTATTGAAAATGGCAGACAGAAAACGTTTTGATATCATTTGACTCGGCATGCCTCATGGAATCTAACAATAGCACTTTCATGAATTTAGACTCAATTTTGCAGTAGTTATAAGCAAAAAAAATCACTTTTCAATGACTGTTATGACATATAACTCATGGACATTTTGACACTTGGTCAGGTGGAGCTGGGGTTTGAACCACCAACCTTCCGATTTGTAGACAACCACCACTAACCCCTGAACCACTGAACCACTGCCAATGTGCAAAACTTTTGCGAAGATCATGCTCATCAACATGCTCAAACTAGGTGGCGCTGTACCGAAACTGTGCACGCACCCTCAGGTCATGACTGCCATCAAAACAACCAAATCTCATGTGAATATGTTTAACTTTGGCGAAGATACTGCCTCAAATCCGTTTGTTCCCACTCTGCGTAAAATTTGTTGACGCGGTGTACGGAAACGGATTGGCGAATCGACACGAATTCCATAACTTTTTGCCATTAGTGTCTCTAGATGCTAAACACCCATTCTTTACGCAAATTGGACAAAAGCTCTAGGACGAGTTCGAAAAAGTAGGTTTTACAAACAATTCAAAATATCAAAATAATTAGCATAACGGAAATGACGTCATATGGTGCAATCGAATTGGCATGAGCCAAGGAATCAGATGAAACAAGAATTGCGTTTCTATGACGTATGGGTCAGCAGTTATAACCAAAAATGCAAGTGAAAATTTGGACTGTTGGTGGCGCTATAGGGTTTGACAAAGACACTCCAAATTTGGTGTGGGGACTATTTGGAATGTCCTCTTTGAGTGTGCCAAATTTCATAACTTTCCGACAAAAAAAGTTAAAAATCAAAATGGCCGACCCCCAAAATGGCCGACTGAAAACCATTTGGTATCGTTTGACTCGGCATGCCTCAAGGAATCTAACAATAGCACTTGTATAATTTTAGACTCAAGTTTGCAGTAGTTATAAGCAAAAATAGCAATTTTTCAAATCTCGTGAACACTAGGTGGCGCTTTGATGAAACTGGGCACGAACCCTCAGGTCATGACTGCCATCAAAACTACCAAGTGTCGTGTGAATACGTTTAACTTTGGCGAAGATACAGCCTCAAATCCGTTTTTACGCGCTCTACGTAAAATTCGTTGACGCGGTATACGGAAACGGATTGGCGAATCGACACGAATTCCATAACTTTTTGCCATGAGTGTCTCTAGATGCTACACACCCATTTTTTACGCAAATTGGACAAAAGCTCTAGAACAAGTTCGAAAAAGTAGGTTTTACAAACAATTCAAAATATCAAAATAAATAGCATAACCGAAATGACGTCATATGGTGCAATCGAATCGGCATGAGCCAAGGAATCAGAAGAATTGCGTTTCTATGACGTACGGGTCAGCAGTTATAACCAAAAATGTAAGTGAAAATTTGGACTGTTGGTGGCGCTATTGGGTTTGACATAGACACTCCAAATTTGGTGTGTTGACTATTTGGAATGTCCTCTTTGAGTGTGCCAAATTTCATAACTTTCCTACGTACGGTTCTATGGGCTGCCATAGACGCAATGGCAGAAGAAGAAGAATAATAGATAATAATAATAATAATAATAATAATAAGAAGAAAACTAACAATCCCAATAGGGGTCTCGCCCATTCTGGGCTTGACCCCTAATAATAGTTTTACGTGGCTTGTAATTCCAAAACAAATTGGAAACATCATTATTTTCTGTCCTTTATCCCAACTATCTCTGTGCATTCCAGGATAAGTAAGAAACAACAGGATTCTGCCTCTCTACATTTTCTTCTAACCTCTGTTGTCTGCCTGTATGCCAGTCATCATAAGTGTCCTTAGTATCAACAGTCACACCTCTCTCTGGCTCTCTTTCACGTGATTTCTATTTGATGGCAGGTGAGCTCTGCCCCCAATTTTTACTCTTCTGTCCTCTGCCACCTTCATTCACTCCTGCACTCAAGAGGCCGTGTTAACAGATTGCCAATAAGCTGCGTGTCAAGCTCCAACGACACATGTTCCCTTGGCAAGAGTAATGGGTCTCCCCATGGGAGAAGAGCTTTTACCCTTTTCAGAGACCTCTCTGTTTCATTGTCTGCTCCTTCGAAGCCCATTCAGTGAGATGGCAGGTCACAGGTTAAATGTCTAATGCTAAAGATGAAGATCTCTACTCAGGAAGTAGGAGGATTCTGGTGACCTGTTTAGTGTGGTCAAAAGTACCTGTAAACATTTTAGAGACAGTGAATGTATGCACTGTGTGATATGCTAATTGGGTGACATATTAAAATGAAGTAAAATGACCATGTAATGACCAACTAAATGATACATGTACTCTCTATTTTTACATCAAACCCACCAGTGTTGAGGTCCACAGGCGTGTAACCTGGATCACTTTCAACTAGCACACGATTTAACTTTTTTTATTTGAATTTCATGCTTTAGTAGGTTTTTCCCTCGGTATACCATGTGAGTGACAGTTTCATGTTAAAGATGAATCATTTTTCACCATATTGCCTTATGTGGCTGTATTCTTTATCTCGTATTACAGCTCTGAAGAAACGGCCAAATCTCCTCTCATCACTCTCTGGGAAATTGATTTTCCACTGACAAGCTCATAACACTCAGTTTCATCTGATGCAAGGACAGTTAGCAGGTAAACTCTACTCTCCTCTGCAGACCTAAGGCTAGAATGCCAATTAAATAAAAAATCCTTTTTCTCTGTTATATTTATATTGCTTATCTCTTTCACTGGTGATGGAAAAACAAACACATCAGCAGGGAATGAAAGTTGTTGCTCGACAGGTGAAACTGATAGCCTTGCATTGTCGTCAGATCTGCACCACATAAATATCAGCTCTCTGTTTCATTATATTGCATCAATGTTACAGCTTTTCCTTCCTAGTGGTTACAACTTTATCAAAGTGGTGCTGAGAGCGAGCATCATGAGGCATGGTGTATAGCTTTTCTTCAGAGAATAGATTTTGCGAAAACAGTAAAAACTATTGAGTTGCAAGTTGTTCTTTTTAAAGAAAATAAAGTCAGAGAAGTTGTGATATATTGTTGAAGTAAACCATAATTTTGACAGGCAAGGCGCAGGGACCATCACTTCTTGTTTCTGTCCTCCCACTACTTCTGCCCTATGTAATTAGCTGAGAGCACCGATCCTCTAGACGTCAGTTTTTCGAGGCTGGATGTGGTACTTTTCCCTCCACGTGCAGAGCTGCTGCTCTGCAGAGCTAAAGTGGATTTATAAAATCTCTCAGCTCTTTATAAGATGTCAGAACAAACTTTAAAACGAGTGTTTTAAAGTAAAACACAGTATAAGAAAGTAAAAATGTTATATTTTATCCAATGCAGGAATATGGGGACAAACACATAAAGACACATAAAGACCTCTACCACCAGCAGGTAAAACTTAATATATTTTGGTATGAAATTATATACCGGGATATAATTTTGCAATGATGACAGGTATTGAGATATGATTTACAATTTAAACCACCAGGATTAATTGTATTTATTTCACACATTACACTATTCAGGCATTGGTGTGCTGTTGCCATCAGTAACCAATAAACAGAGCAAAGCTAGTAAGTTTGTGTATGAGCACTCATCCAGTCAAACTTTTTGAGTAAGACAAGCTGCCTATTGTCCAACAGGAATGTTTGAGCAAAACTCTATGAAACATTACTTTAATAAAATGATTTTATGATCTATCATTTTAGAATTGTAAATCTGCAACAGTATAAATTGTGTTGTTGTTTTTTTTTTAACATATTCCCTGTTTAGATTATTTTCACCCTGGAACTCGTATCTTATTGGTGGGACAGTCAAATGCCATTTCATGACATCACACACAAAACATAAATGTGTTAACAACCATTTCTAGAGTTTACAAAAAATGGTGTGAAAAGGGAAAAACATCCAGTATGCAGCAGTCATGTGGGCGAAAATGCCTTGTTGATGCTAGAGGTCAGAGGAGAATGGGCCGACTGATTCAAGCTGATAGAAGAGCAACTTTGACTGAAATAACCACTCGTTACAACCGAGGTATGCAGCAAAGAATTTGTGAAGCCACAACACGCACAACCTTGAGGCGGATGGGCGACAACAGCAGAAGACCCCACAGGGAAGCACTCATCTCCACTACAAATATTAAAAAGAGGCTAGAATTTGCATGAGCTCACCAAAATTGGACAGTTGAAGACTGGAAAAATGTTGCCTGGTCTGATGAGTCTCGATTTCTGTTGAGACATTAAGATGGTGGAGTCAGAATTTGGCGTAAACCACCAAACTGTGCAGGCTTACCACTGTGCAGGCTGGTGGTGTAATGGTGTGGGGGATGTTTTCTTGGCACATTTTAGGCATCTTAGTGCCAATTGGGCATTGTTTAAATGCCACAGCTTACCGAAGCATTGTTTCTGACAATCTCTATCCCTATATGACCACCATGTACCCATCCTCTGATGGCTACTTCCAGCAGGATAATGCACCATGTCACAAAGCTTGAATAATTTCAAATTGGTTTCTTGAACATGAAAATGAGTTCACTGTACTAAAATGGCCCCCACAGTCACCAGATCTCAACCCAATAGAGCATCTTTGGGATGTGGTGGAATGGGAGCTTTGTGCCATGGATGTGCATCTCACAAATCTCCATAAACTGCAAAATGCGATCCTATCAATATGGGCCAACATTTCTAAAGAATGCTTTCAGCACCTTGGTGTATCAATGTCACGTAGAATTAAGGCAGTTGTGAAAGGGGGTCAAACACAGTATTAGTTTGGTGTTCCTAATAATCCTTTAGGTGAGTGTATATACTTACAGTAAACCAGTGAGAAAATGACACAGCAGGAAACAGGGAAATGAGACAACATGGCAGTGAACGATTTCAAAATGAAAGACATGAACATGGAACTAGAAATGTAAAATAAAAGACATGAACCTGACAAGACCAAACAAAACCCTTACACCCCCCCTTATGGGTGACTCCAGATAACCACCAAAACAACAATAGTCCTTAACACAGCTCAGTCGGTGGGTCTGGGCCGTGGAGCAATGGAGGGCCTGGGCCTTGAAGCAACGGTTTGGATACAGACGTCCTCTGTGCTTTCGGCCTCATCCCTTCTTACCCTCCCCCAGCAAATATTTAAGGGAGCAACCATCTTGGCTGTGGGCTCTGGTGTGGCAGCGTCCATCTTGGAAAAAAGTTCAGACATGGCGGTGGCCATCTTGGGAACAAGTTCAGCCATGGTAGTGGCCATGGGAACAGGTTCAGGCATGGTGGTGGCCATCTTGGGTGTGGCAGATGGCTCAGTAGACTCGGGTTCATGGGCTGCAGTGAACTCCGTGGGAACTGTAGTGCATTGTGTGGCCAAACACACCAGTTGTAGCCACCACCAGTAGCACTCTAGACACAGTATAAATCTCTGATGACTCTGGGAATACCTGACTTGGGACCACTTATGCAGCAGGCTTGACATGAGCAGACTCTGGTTGAGCAGGCATTATGTGAGCATAATGTGGCATGGCAGGCATGACATCTGCAGGCTGTGATATGGCAGGCTTGATATGAGCAGGCCATTGCATAGCAGGCATGGCGTGAAAAAGCTGCAGCAAGGCAGGCTTGACATGAGCAGGCTGTGGCATAGCAGGCATGAGGTGAGCTGGCCGTATCAAGGCAGGCTTGACGTGAGTAGGCTGCGGCATAGCAGACATGACATGAGTGAAACAGGAGACAACATGGCAGTGAACAATTTCAAAATAAAAGACGTGACCATGGAACTAGAACTTCAAAATAAAAGACATGAACATGTTAAGAACAGACAAAACCCTTACAAAATAAAGGAACTAAAGAACAAACAACATAAATAACACTCAAGATAAGTGACAAAGATAAGACATATTGACTTAGTTTTATAGACAGGGCTTAACTAAAACCAGGACTAGAAGATGTTTAAGCATCTTTTATAAACATGCCTTAGAAAAAAAAATGTTACTGTTGTGTATCTTGAGACATATCAATGCCATGAGATATTTTAAGATCTGTCAGTGCAAGTTTTCAGTTGAGGTATCTCAAATATGTTTTTTAGTCTAGCACTAGCCTTAAGCCTTGTCTGTGAAACCAGGGGATTGTTTTGTAATACTGATGGATTTGCACAGTATTTTTTCAGCACAATTTATGCACTGATAGAAATGTACTAGAATCACATTTTTTTAATGCTATGTTGTGTCACAACTGGTAAATGTTTTTAAATGTTCAGGCATGGGTTTTAGTTTTTGTCTTAAAAATGATTCATGTTGAGCCAAACAACCGTAGCTTAACAAGCCAAACATTACAATCATGGAAGCTTATCATTGGAGAAGCTTAGCCTTATATTTGTTTACCCCTTGTATGCTTGTGGGGACAGGTAATTGCAAGGTAAAGTGAACAGTCAGAAAGTGACAAGGCATTCAAGTGCTCCCAAAGCTCCAGTCAGGGTGCAGGATAAGCTAAGCTTAAGGACCCTGCATTGCACATAAACACCAATTCACAGCAAGGTGCCACAATAAGAACATTCCCACTCTCAGAAATAATTTTAGAAAAATTATACTGTATAACTACACAGCGAAAACATGAATTAATGTAGCTGCAAGCATATCAGGCTTCAAACTGTTTTGGAAAAGTTTGTTTACTTCATGGCCACCATAAGCACTTTTGTTTTGGTTCATTATTCTGGAACCATAAGGACTAGAAACAAATGTATTTTTTTCTCTTAATCCTTGGGCCAGGCCCTACAACATGTTTAAATTTGTTTTTTTTTTACATTTTGAAATTTCCAGAATGCTACGTTGAACTCAATTTTTACATTAATGGTTTCATTTACATTTGGCTAAAGGGATATTATCTGATCTTCTACTCAAAATGCAAATACACTATTCATTACTCTGCTCTAAGAAACTTGCAACAATACTTATGCAATTGCAGCACTTAGAGTGAACGCACGTCTGCTTGCTCGGTCCAGCACGAGCTGCAGTGCACATGTAAAGACCTTATTGCTTATGAGATTTAATAAAGTTCTCAGTGATGTGTCATAAGGTGTACATTTGTCTTAAATGTTTTTTTTTATAGCATAGCTTAATTAGTAGCATAGCTCAGATAATTTGGTTTTAGGATATTTTTCATTTTACACAGTGTTGGAAACGTTACTTTAAAAAAGTAATTAGTTATAGTTACTAATTACTTCTCACAAAGAGTAACTGAACTGCGTTACATTATTATAAAATTAACTAATTACCAGGGAAAATAATTATTGCGTTATTTAAAAAAATCTAATATTTCAAATAACTTGGATGCCCCAAATATTAAATATGTTAAATAGTGGATACTAAAGAGAAACCACAAATTTTGTGGCAGCATGTGATGATGTGAGACGTGCTTTATTACTGTAGATCAGAATTACTTGCCTCAGACATGGAGAGACTTTTTCTTTTCATTGGCACATTACACAAACATTCTTGCCTTTCACCTCAACAATGGAAAAGTAGTGCTTTTTATACTTTGTGTTTGCGACCGCTACCTTTGAGCTCATTGTACTTGCCATGGCCCTGTCGCCGGTGTGTTTGGAGTGATTGCTGCGCAATGACCGGGATGCCTGTCAGTGCTTTGAGATGGGGCACAGCAGCAGCACTCGATGCTCGTTGAGAAGAGAGAATGACACGTGTTTTCATGTCAGTCTACAAAAGTCTCCAACCACGCCAGAAAAGATAGCTAGATTTGTCCTACTCGCTTTTTGGAAAGAAAGTGGCTAAAGTGATAGAAAGTTGCTAAATCTAGCGACTAAGTGACCAAGTTGGCAACACTGCTCAGACTTTATTTTACACTGCTCGGAGTCGGACTGTGCGTGTTTGTGTGTCTGTGAACTCTGGCCATTTCTCAATATGCGTTCTTGTCTGTACTTGGGTGATTCTCACGAAATCCAAAATTGGTTTGTATGATGTCATTTGAAATCATGTGCAAAATAGAACATGAAGAGTTGTTTGTAACTGTATGCTTCTTATTTTGATAGCATTTACATTTATTATCATAATGTTTCATGACACCTCATAAGTCTAATTTCGCGAGAATCACCCACTTGTGTTCTTGTGGACTTGTAAAATGTCATTAGTCACAGCCCAAGTACTGTTTTTTAAATCAAAGTTCGCATCAAGCCAAGTTCACATAACATTCCCGGATGTGTTCTTGATCCGCCCATTTATCGAGGATGCATCAGGAGGTGACTTGTGCAGAAGTCAAGCCAAGTTTCCCAGAATGCATTTTGCATCAAAGGCAATTAATTCAAAATATTTGAAATATTACTCTTTCTGTTTAAAGAGTGATAGGTTTTCCAGAGCTGTTTAGTCAAGAATATAGATGAATAAACTTCAAATATGTGGTCAGTTAGTAAAGATACACCGACGAGGGCAGCCTCATCTCGGCAAGTCCTTCTGAAATTTGCAGTGATCTCAGTGCAGCTGCTCTGCCATCCGGTGTCTGATGGTCAAACATAAAATATTCCCTTTGGATCTATTTAACTGCCATTTTTTATCTCATACATTTTTTTCTCTTTATTATTTATATGAAGTGTTATTTGTTATCCTTTAAAATGATGGTAAAATTAAGTTTCATAACTTAAATCACATATATTTTTATATAATCTTAACACTGTATTAAATTACTGCTCTTTATTTTAATTGGGTGGTTTTCTTGTGTTTATTTCATGTTGTACAATCGCATATTCTAGTTTAGTAGTAGTAAAATAAATGGTTTATAATAAAATAAATATATAAATGTGTTTTATATCATACTTTATTTCCAGTGTTGTGGGTAACGCGTTATAAAGTAACGCGTTAGAGTACTCTAATTACCTTTTTCGTGAAATGTGTAACTTAACGCGTTAGTTTTGTGCGTTAAGTAATCAGTAACTTCGTTATTCTTTTTTGAAAAAATCCGTTATTTTTAAGAAAGGAAAATCCCGACTGCAGCCTGCTTTTTGTCCGACAGTAGTAGTAGGTCTAGGTCTAACGTGCCACCTGCGGATGTATCAGCGGAGCCGAAGCGCTGTGATCAGGCTGTGATACGTCTGTGCGCGTGTATGTTTTTTTCGAACTCCCGGCAAAATGGCAGAGAGGACTGCGTTTGCAATATGGAAGTATGCACATTATTTTCAATTTGTCAACGAAAAGGAAAAGAACATAACGGTAAAATGCACACTCTGCGCTGGTGAAAAGCTTCTGTCGACCGCCAAAAATTCTACCTCAAATTTAAAAAAGCATCTCGCATCCAAACACCAATCTAGCACTCTGGTAGCAAAGCCTGCTGCTGCTGAGGAGGACGACGGCGGTGCACCAGCTCCAAAGCAACAGCGTTTGAGTTTTAACTCCGCTAAAACAGTCCCCATCAGTGAAGTTTACAAACTTGTGGCCGGTTATGTAGTTGAGGAGATGCTTCCAATTACAACTGTGGAGTCTCCATCTTTCCGTAGATTGATCAGCAAAATCCCAACTACACGCAACACAGAGGGAACAGTGCCCGACCGCAAAACATTTGCAAGTTATCTGGACAAATCCTACACAGACATGGAGAAAGAACTGAAAAAAACGTTTGAAGAACTGGAATTTGTTTCTACCACGGCAGATTTGTGGACAGCTAATAATAAGAGCTACATGGGAATGACGGCACACTGGATACATCCATCCACTCTGAAGCGGGGGAAAGCTGCAATCGCATGTAGGCGGGTGAGAGGACGGCACACGCATGATGTAGTTGCAGGGGAGATCGAACAAATTCATACGTCATATGGCCTTGGTGGGAAAGTGATAGCCACGGTCACTGACAATGGATCTAATTTCGTTAAGGCGTTCCAGGTGTTTCACAAAACGGCCTCGGACTCAGAGGATGAAGAAGATCGGAGTGAAAGTGTCACTTTCGAGGATATAAACGATGTGCTGTCAAGCTCTGATGGTGATGGCATGATCAGTCTCCCTCCTCACCACAGATGCGCGTCTCATATGCTTAATCTGATATCCACCACAGACATAGAAAAATGGCTGTCTTCCAACAGTGACACAAGATCAGTATACAGGAGTGCTATTGCAAAATGTTCGGCACTCTGGACCAAAGCGAGCAGATCAGCATATGCATCAGAAACTGTGGAAAAATTCAGCAGGAGAAAGCTGCTGGTTCCCACAATGACCAGATGGAATTCTTTTTATAAGGCTTTGTGCAGGGTCATGGACATCCCCATCACTGACCTGCACAACTTATGCACCCAGCTGGGCATCAGGTGCATTACTGACAGGGAGTACCAGTTTATTAAAGAGTACTGCGTGATTCTCAAACCGCTGGCCATGGCCCTAGATATTCTTCAAGGGGAGGAAAACTGTTTTTATGGAACTATCCTGCCGACACTGGAAGCCCTGATGGCAAAAACGATGGATTTAAAAGACACTCTCTCCCGGATGACATCTGGCCTGCCTGATGTTATAGTTGAGGTAAAATTGTTTGTTCTTCTGTCTTTTGTATTTGTAGGTATGTGACAAAAAATAAATACTAGAAAATTCATGTATAAACATAACCATATGATAGATAATAAAATTACATTTTAAATGATTTTTAAATGATTAAAATGAGATAATTATTAAGAAAGTAATGGAATTTTTAAATTTGAAAATTAGGGGTCATTTTTGTACCCAATTAAAACAATAAAACTATGAAAAACGGTGACCTCTTCCGCTTGATCAAACATTTTAAAATATCACAACTTCCTCATTTCTTGGTCTATTTGTAATTAAAAGTCCAACAAGATTAAGATGACCTCTTTTTAAAAGATATATATAAAATTTTTATTATTTCTGATTAACCACTAATTAATGAAACCGAGAGTATGGATACACGCATACCTTGTCACGTTCGGGAACACGAGTAAGGACACAAACGCAGGATTCACACGAAAGGGTAACATTTAATATAAATAACATGAAATGAAACACGAGGAACAACACGGGCAGGTAAGAACAATGACTAGAACACTGGAAACAAACATGACATCAGCGACAATCTTCTTCTTCTTCTTCTTCTTCAGTGAATTTTATTGGCAGTTTGCAATCTTTGTGCATTACCGCCATCTACTGGATTGAGGTGTGATCACATTGGGAAGTCAAAAAATAAATGTATATATATATATATATATATATATATATATATATATATATATATATATATATATATATATATATATATATATATATATATATATAAATATATATATATATATATATATAAAAAAAAAAATATATATATATATATATATATATATATAAAATAAAATTGGGCTAAAGTCTTCTTGCTAGTTGTGTTTCTTTCAGATATTCTATCACTGCTTTGCTTATAAACTGTGTTCCAGATAGACTCAACAGGTTGCTCAAAGTCAAAGAGTTCTTTGATACTCTCTTCAGTTTTTCTCTCTCGTCAGAATACTGCCTACATATCAGAAGTACATGCTTCACTGTTTCTATTTCTGTACAATATGGGCACATTCCGGTCTCATGTTTCCCTATTATATGTAAGCCACTGTTCAGTCCTGTATGTCCTAACCTTAGCCTTGTTAGCCAGGTTTCTTCCTGTCGTGAAAGTGAACTGTTCATTTTAACTGTTATATTTGGTTGAATACTATATAAATGCCTACCTTTTTCCCCTTTATCCCATTTATCTTGCCAAAGTTTATGAACACCATCTTTAATTATTATTTTCAGTTCTGTTTTGCTAAGTCGAACCTGTACTTCTACTTGTTCTGCTTTAAGTGCTTCTTTTGCCAACTTGTCTGCCCTCTCATTACCCTCAATACCTGTGTGTGCTGGAACCCAAGTGAACTGTAACATTAGTTTCTGTTGATTTATCCTGAAAATCATCTGATGAACTTCGTCTAAAAGATCCTGTCTACATGCAGATTTCCCACTCTGGATGCTAGTTAAAGAAGACATGGAGTCTGAGCAAATAACAGATTTATATGGTTTCACTTCTTCTACCCACTGAAGTGCCATTATTATGGCTATCATCTCTGCAGAAAATATTGATAAGTGGTTTGATGTTCTTTTTTGTACTATAAAATTATATTTAGGAATGTATACTGCCACCCCCGTTTTACCTGCTGTTTCTTTAGATGCATCTGTATATATTTGTACTGTGTCATTATACATTACTTCTATATACTGCTCTACACTTTGATACATTCCCATCTTGACTCTATTCTTAACTTCCAGATCAACTACAGGATAGTAGAAAAACCACGGTGGAATTGGACTCAAGTTAATATTTTGGCTGCACGGTATAGTAATGATTCCCATATCATCTGCTTCTTTATTGCTATTCCATCCAAAACTGCTATTCATAGTGCGACCATATTCCCAGCATTCTTCTAACACCAGTTTTGTAGGATGTGTAATTTCATGCCCTTGTAAGTTTACCCAATATGCTAGAGAAAGTTGTAATCTCCTAAGATTTAAGGGCATCTCCCCTACTACTACTTGCAGTGCTGGGATAGGTGATGTTCGGAAGGCTCCACTACACAACCGAAGAGCTTTGGCCTGCACCTTGTCCAGCTCAGCTAATGTAGATTTTGCTGCTGTTTTGTATACTGTACATCCATAATCAAACACTGATCGGATTATTGCAATATAGATTCTTTTCAAAGAAGATCCTGATGCCCCCCAGCTGTACCCTGAAAGACACTTCAAAAGATTAATTGCTTTCTTACATTTGTCCACCATTTTCTGAACATGATTTTTAAAAGTAAGTTTACTGTCAAACCACACACCAAGATATCTTAATTCATTAACTTGTTTGAGAGATTGTCCATTTATCTTAAGATCTATTGTGGGTTTTACCCTTTTCTTAGAAAAACAGATGACTTGCGTTTTTTCCACTGAGAGGTGGAACCCCCAGTCAAGTGACCATCTCCCAACCTGACTAATTGCTATTTGCATCCTTTGCTGTAAATTGTCAATATTACGGCCCCTTACCCACAACGCTCCATCATCTGCATATAATGCCCTGTTTATTCTTTGGTTCACTCCATCAAACACATCATTAATCATTATATTAAACAAAATTGGACTGCATACACTACCCTGTGGGGTGCCATTTTCTATTGTGTATGTACTTGATGACTCTGACCCTATCCTGACCTCTATAGTTCTATCCTTTAAAAAATCTTTAATCCAGTTGAACATCTTTCCTCCTATTTCCAATTTATTCAACTTAATTAAAAGTCCCTCCTTCCACAGCATGTCGTAGGCCTTCTCTATATCAAAAAAGATTGCCAAAACAGATTCTTTGTTAACTTGCGCTTTACGTATCTCATTCTCCAGGCAAACTACAGGATCCATAGTTGTTCTTCCACAACGGAATCCACTCTGATATGGTGAAATCAGCCCTCTGCTTTCTAAATTATACACTAACCTTTTAGTAATCATCTTCTCCATGAGTTTACATAGATTGGATGTTAATGATATTGGTCTGTACCTTTTGACATTCATTTTATCCTTTCCTGGTTTCCCTATAGGAACTATTACGGAGTGTTTCCACCCAGTAGGCAATTTTCCTTGCTCCCAAATTTTGTTATACAAAACCAGTATCACATTTTTTGCCACATCAGATATTTCTTCAATCATTTTATAGCATATCCCATCTCTTCCTGGTGAGGTATTTTTAACACCTATCAATGCTCTTTTTAGTTCAAACAGTGTGAACTTTGCATCTAGTGAGCTCTCCCCCACCTCTTTAATCCCTAGCTTGTTTTTATTTTCTTCAACAATCCTCTTTCTTATATCTAGCTCTTCACTGGAGAGATTCTGTGAACTATGTATCCTTACGAACGATTTTGCAAGCGTCTCAGCTTTTTCTTTACTGGTTACCGCCTCAGTATCACCATCTCTTAATACTGGTAATGAAAAATCCCTTCTTATGCCACCCATCTTTCTGATCATTCCCCATATGTCATTAATTTTGATTCCTGTTCCAATATTACTACAGAAGTCTCTCCAATATTTCCTTTTAGCTTCTCTTATGATTCTTTTAGCTTTAGCCTGTGCTCTTTTATACTCCACTAGATTAAAAAATGAATGATTAGATTTAACAATTTTAAAGGCTTTATTTCTGTTTTTAACAGCCTCTCTACACTCATCAGACCACCATGGTACCATTTTCTTCTTCTTTGCACCAGATGTTTTCCCTATTGTTTCTTCTGCTGACTCATGTATTATTTTAATAATCATATCATTCAACTCCTCAACGTCGTCACTCATATTTGACCTGACTTCAATTAGTTTGCTACTTGTTATAAAATTATACAGCCCCCAATTGGCATTTTTCATTCTCCATCTTGAACTCCAATTTTCTTCAAAACTAATATTTTGATTCCTTATTTTAATCCAGATAGGATAATGATCACTACCCATTGCATTGTCACTGCTCACATCCCATGTACAGGTACCTGCTAATTGTTGCGACACAATAGTAAGATCAATTGCAGATTCTACGCCATGAACTATGTCATACCTAGTACCTCTTCCATCATTTAGACATACTAACAAATTATCATCCATAAACTCCTCAATGGTATACCCATCTCTGTCTGTTCTGGCACATCCCCACAAGGTATTATATGCATTAAAATCACCACATACTATAACTTTAGAGTTTTCCCTATCACATACACTCTCCAACATTTCCCTAGTTATTTTCTGACAAGGATTATAATAGTTTATTATTCTGATTTTTGTTTTGTTAACCCATGCCTCTATTATGATTATCTCAAATTCTTCACAACCGTTGATAACTCTATAGTTAACACCATGTTGTATAAAAGTGACTACACCGCCCCCTATAGCATGAATTCTATCCTTACGCACTGCTGTATAGCCATACAATGTAAATTCCAGTGAAGGTTTTAGCCAGGATTCCTGAATGCAAATAATGTTAGGTTTAACTGATTGCTCCTGAATATGCTGTTTTAATTCTTGTCCGTTTGCTATTAGACTCCTCGCATTCCATTGTAAAATGGTTAGCATCATTAATCCCCACCACCACATGTTGATTGTGAATCTGATATCCCCGTTAAAAGTGTTGCATTAATGATCTCTACTGACATCTCTTCCATATCCAAATACTTTTCTGCCGCTTTTGCAATTATCTTAGTTCTCTCTGTTCGGCTACATGCTTGAGCAGAACAGTTAATGATTTCTACCATAAATGCTACAAACCTTTTCTTTTCCACTATAAGTGTATCCTTGGTAACATTGCAGCATCTATAAGTGATCAGCGACAATCATCCGGCAAGTGCACATACAACAGGCAGGGGTATATATACAAACAGACTAACGATACACATGATGAGGCAGGTAATTACTTAACAAGAGTCCAGGTGACGACAATCGGAACAGACACAAAACATGACACGGATTCCACCGTGACATTACCCTCCCCTTAATGAATGGCTACCAGACACTCGAAACAAAACAAACTGGAAGTCTGGTAGGGTGGATCCAGGGGAGGGATGGAGGGCTTGGAGACCACGACGGAGCCGGCGGAAACCAGGGCGAAACCGGCAGGGCAGGAAGCCGGGGCACGGCCGGGAGAACCGGAGTGGCCATCCCAGGTACCGACTCTAAAGACTCCACCCTCCTGGGAACCGACAGGGATCTGGTCGTTCTGGGAGTCGACTCCCACCATCCCGGGGAAAGGGGCTCCTCCACGGTGGCGACCACCCCGGGGAAAAATCGAGCGTGGCGTCCGTTCTCGAGCCCCAAATCGAGCATAGTGGTGGACCTCCCAGGAACCGCCCCAGACGACTCGACCAGCAGGGGAATCACCGGATCATGTTTCACAGCAACCACCCCGGTGGAATGAATCGGGCGTGGTGAGGGTTAACTCGAGCCCGGTCTGGAGTTCTGGGTGTTCCCTCCTTGAACCCGCTGCGTCCTTCACTGGCCGGATGATTCTGTCACGTTCGGGAACACGAGTAAGGACACAAACGCAGGATTCACACGAAAGGGTAACATTTAATATAAATAACATGAAATGAAACACGAGGAACAACACGGGCAGGTAAGAACAATGACTAGAACACTGGAAACAAACATGACATCAGCGACAATCATCCGGCAAGTGCACATACAACAGGCAGGGGTATATATACAAACAGACTAACGATACACAGGTGTGATGAGGCAGGTAATTTCTTAACAAGAGTCCAGGTGACGACAATCAGAACAGACACAAAACATGACACGGATTCCACCGTGACATACCTTTCTTTATGAAATCAAAATTTTCTCAAATAAAAGCTATATTTATATATTTATTGTATTAAACAGACATTTAATTGTTTCTTTAATATTTCTTAATTGACTAATAATGCTGGCGAACAATTTAAATGGTCAGATATTATTAATACATTAATTGATGATTATGATATTTATAAATCAATAAATGCATGTATTTATTTATATGTTTGACAAAATCATGCCATTAATGTAATCTAGAGATCCTACCTAGTATTTGCTCATTTCTTACCAAGCTTTACTAAAACATTGCTAAGATTTACACTGCATATTTTAAACTAATTTCGATATGCCTGCCTGTATCTTGCAGGCCATAAAGACACGCTTTGCATCCACGCTGGACAGCAAGGAGGCCCTGCTGGCTGCAGTGACCATTCCTAAATTCAAACTGCGCTGGATAAAAGATGAAACTAGAAAAGACGCCGCCAAGGTGCTGCTTGCTGCCGAGTGCCGTGCGCTGGGGCATCCGCAGCTTGAGGAACTGCCACCTGCACCCGTCAGCGGAGGAGACGCCGTCGAGACCGACTTTTTTTCATTTACAGAGGACAGACAGGTCTCAGAGACGTTGGACACTGAAATTGCTGAGTATTTTAAGTCAGGTGTCGAAATCGATATGTTGAACAAGTTCCCCAGGATCAAGACAGTGTTTCTGCGCTTCAATACCCCACCACCCTCCAGCGCACCCGTGGAGAGGCTTTTCAGCCTCTGGAGTCTCGTTCTTACTCCCAGGAGAAATCGACTGTCGGACAAACGGTTCGAAAATCTGCTTCTGCTACGTTTTAATCACTACTTTGAAGAGTAAATTTAAAAGAACGTTAAAGCGAATTTAGGCTTGTGAGTCACAAACGTTGTGACACTTTAATAATATTTAGTTTGGCTATTAAGCGATTTGTCATTTGCCTGTGTGGCAGTAAATTATTATTTTCGGTTTGAAATCATTTTTGTTTGACAGGCAGCTGTTAATTTCTGTTAGATTGTTGACTGGTTGTTCATTTCTAACCACATTAGAGTTAAAGAAAAACTCTAACTGCATTATAGTTAAAGAAATACTCTAACTGCATTAGAGTTAAAGAAAAAAAGGAGTTATCTTGTATAGTGCTCATATAGCCGGCTACCCGGGTTGGGTAGGTGTGAATTTTGATGAATATGTTCTGTGATAATAATTAAATAAAACGCTATGTGGAATAGCCTATTGATGATGACTGTCTTTCCTGTTATTGTTATCCTGCTGTGTTAATTTAGTCGGATCGGATGACGTTATTCATTGCCAGGAGTCACGACTATTAGGTGCTTTTAAAGGGGGGCTATGTCTGTCAATTAAGCTGCAGCATGTGTGAGGCGCTGCAAACGGCTTTTAATTTTTGGTAACGCATGAGTACTCTAACGCGTTACTTTAATGAATAGATAACGTTGTAACTTAACTGATTACTTTTAATTGATGGTAACGTTGTAACCTAATTAACTCATTTTCAAAGTAGCTATACCCAACACTGTTTATTTCGTAATAAATAGATTAATAATTAGCGTATTCACGTGTTGCCTTAACCACATATTAGGGTTTTTGCATTTGATCTATTTCGTTAAAAATACATTAAAATAAGAATAGCCAGGACTGCACACTGAATGACGACCTCAAGTACTCTTCTGTTCCATTTGCAATATAACCAGACCCGCGTCCTCCCATCCTAGGGAGTTCGTTCTTCCGAGTCTGAACTTGCAAGTCCGAACTAGGAAGGACGCAAGTCCGAACTTGCCGTACTTGGTATTGAGAAACGGCTTCTGCCTCTGGTTGCCTCTGATGATTAAGCCAATCATCATCAGCTATGTGGTTGTCCCACCCCCTCTAACACACACACCAATAATCATCAGTTATGTTTCTTCCAACACACACACACACACAAGAGAAAAACAGTGTCTGGCCGAGAGAGAGCGAGCCTACACGGGTGAAATTCACTTTAGTGAAATCAATTTTAGTAACGCGCAGCATTTTAATGTCAGTAACAATAACTGCGTTATAACGGGGGAAACAGTCATTTATTTGATTACTTGTTACTGAAAAAAATAACGCCGTTAGTAACGCAGATTTTACAGTATGTGCATTTACACATTGCACTGCATAATTTAAGCTATCTGTAACTGACCAAAGTAGTAGAATCCATTTGCAAATAAATATTAAAGAACAAATCCAAATTACTAAGCAGGTAGGCAGTAGTCAAAGTACAGACAGGAGTCAATAACACAGGCAGGCAATTCAATCCGCAAACAAACCCAAACAGTAATCCAGAAACATGACTAACTGAATGGACAAGAACATGAAATCCACAGAACATGAGAAACGCTTGGTTAGGTAGTGAGAACTGGCAATACTTCATAGTTAGCTTGTAGCACTACATGCTCCCTCTGGGGGATAGGTGATGTGTGTTTTGCTGAAGTGTTACAGAATCCCATCCTCTAAGAATACCTCCTTGACCTAGGCGAGTGGGGTGTTCTTGGTGAAAATCATGAATTAAGGATGGATACCGATGATCTCTCTTCTGGTCCAAAACCCTCCCAGTCAACCAAATGTTGTATTTTGGCCCCCTCTTCCTCTAGAGTCTATGATTTCCTTGACCTTGTAGACAGGTAAATCCATGGACCTTCAAGGCCGGTGGAGGTTCCAATATGGACACATCCGTCTCTGGGCCAGATGCGGGGTGAACCAGTTTCAAAAGTGATACATTGAATGAAGGAGATACATGATTGTTAGCAAAAGCTCAGGGCTTTAGGTCACATTAGAATTATCTGTCATTTTTTTGTTGTATGAGGTAATTTGCTGCATCTGTTTCATTTACTCTACAGTACATTTTAATGCATGCTTTTCCCTAATCTGTGAGTGAAACACAAGTATAGAAATATGCTATCAAAGTGTTTACAATTGTTTAAAGGCGGGTTGCATGATTTTCGAAAAACAATTTGGAAAAGGGAGTCGGGCCGAGTACCAAAACAGACTTGTAGCCATTCAGCAGTAAGGGGCATGTCTACTAACCGACAACATTGCCTGGGTTGCGTATCTATACAAAGAAGGTCCAGATTCTATTGGAGTAGGGGTGTGTTTGTTTAAGTGATTTCAAATATCAACATTGGCTTTCAGAGATCATGCACCCCGCCTTTAACTCTTTCCCTGCCATTGACAAGTTGTTTCGTCAATTAAGAGAAAACATTTGCATAAACAAAACGTGTTCCTGATGAGGTTTTATGTTAATCTACCACGATTATCCAATAGATGGTGCATACCCAATTTATAAAATTAGCAAAAATATTATTTACTCATTTTAAACTCTGTGTTTGTTTTGATAATCTTTCTAACTGATCTCTACCAAAATTCCTTTACAAAAATGCAGTTATTTCAGCTTTTTGCAATTATTATTATCATTATTTTAGAAAAATACCCATGAGTTTATGAGCAGAGAAAAAATATAGATAGTCTGTTCTTTCATTTGATATATTTGTATGTCTATATTTTTAAAAGAAAATTTTCCAGGAATGCATTTTGTGAAACTTTCAAAAAATGTCTGGCGGGGAATGAGTTAACTGATAAAATCCATTTGTGTGCATTGTTGTATTATTAATATTACCATTTATTATCATGTTTGCTTTGGTAACGGCTCCTGAGCAAACTTACAAAGCATTATTGTCTTATTTTTGTCACTATATTCTTAATGATTTTAAACTGGAGGAAGATGTTTTGGGATTTTGTCTGTGGGTTTCTTGTTTTGTTTATTGTTTCTTTATTTGGTTCTTGTATTGTCCTATGCCCTGCTGTTTTGTATTGTTTGTAATTCCACCTCCGTCATCTGTTACTTGGACTCATTGATTACAACCTTTATTATTCACATGTGTCTTGCATTAGTTAATTATTGTTCCTGTCTCACCATTGGTCATTGCTATGTATATATTCACTTCCTGTTCACGTGTTTGTCACGGTTCATTGTGTATATGTCGTGATTTGCCCCGTGTGATTTTGTGTTTGTTTTTGTAACTGACCTGAGTTTTGTTCATTAAATTCAACTGCAAATGGATCCATTCTCCTGTTTCTTCTCTCGTGAGTGCAAATCCTGACAAGATGCAAATGTTTATGCAACTTTACATCTTAATAAAAAAGCAGTCTGCCACTTCTTTCACCAGCATTACTTGAGAATCATGAGGTCGGAAGAAAACTCACATAGTCCATACAACAACTCAGAAAATACAGACATTATCATTTCACAGAGCTGCACTTCTTGTTGTTATTTTCAGTCGACATGCCCTTGTGGAGATAACAAAGCAACTTATATTGTCTCCAGAGGGAGTGTTTGCCTTCAGGTAAAAATGTACTTCTGTAGTCTTGGTTTGGCAAATTTTGTATGCAGAAATTAGACCCTGCTAAAAATATTAAAAGGGTAGTTCCCTTTCAGTCGGTCACTACGACGTCACGTCGTGACCGACGAATTGGGAACTCGCTTAGAGAGACCAATCTGCTTCGAATACTACTAAAACGCCAATGAACTTGGCATTGAGATATTTGCATAATGCTGGCGCCGCCCCGCCAGGTGCGTATATAAGCAGCAGGTGCAAATAAGGAAATTAGCTTTTTATCGCTTCGAAAGCCGGCAGTATCTGCTACTGAGAAGCTACTCTACTCTGGTGGGATTCGATTGCTGAAGTTGGTTGGACTAGCAGTACCACAGCGGACGCTTCGCTTAATTCCACGACTCTACATCTTTATTTTGTTTTGAGTTTAGTGTGTGCGTTGCCTTTCCCTGTGCGCATCATCAACTGAGCATCTGAGTGAATTTCCCTAAAAGAGTGATACGAGAGAGCTTTGTGCCTTGTTAAAGGCAGCCACTCTCTCGTATATCCGGACATCAGCGTCCTTTTCAGGATGGCTTTTCGTCCGTGCGATCTTGGGTGCGGCAAATACATGGGTCCGAAGGACGGTCACGAGCGTTGTCTTTCGTGTTTGGGCATCGAGCACGCAGAGGCAGCGTTCGCTGGGGGTAAGTGTTCTCACTGCGAGAACATGTCCCTTGTGGATTTGCGCAGACGGTTGTCTTTCCTCCGGGAAAAACGCAACCCTCGTCATGCGAGTGCTGAACGCCGCCACGGTGCGGCTGTGAAGCTCTCTAAAGACGACCTGCGCATCACTGTGCTGAGCCGAGCGGGGGATTCGTCCTCAGGCTCTCAGCCTCCTCATCCACAGCCGGTTGATGTGCCGATGGAGACTTCAGCGTCGTGTTCTACGATGTCTCTAGAATCCATCGTGCCGCCCTCCGGGTCCACCGACGCCGCAGCATCCGAGGGTGGGCCTCCTCCCCCTGACGTGGACCCCGACGCCCTTCCTCCCTCTGGTCGGGTTGGGACGCCGGAGTTCGATCCAGAGATGGTGGCCGTGCTCGCTCGAGCGGCGGAGACCGTAGGGTTAGAGTGGGTTCCCCCCCCTCAGCCCGAACCGTCCCGCCTGGATGATTGGTTCTTTGGAGCTGCCCGGGTTTCACAACCCTCTCCACCGGTGCCTTTCTTCCCCGAGGTGCACGAGGAGCTGACTAGAACCTGGAAGTCGCCGTTTTCCATGAGATTACGGCCGTTTCAGCCCTCCCCCCTCACCTCCCTCACCAGCGGAGCCGCTAAGGGTTATACGGGGATCCCTCCCGTGGAGCGTGCTGTCGCGATGCAGCTGTGTCCGGCACACGCTCCCTCTTGGAAGGACCGCCCAACCCTCCCCTCTCGTGCCTGCAGACAGTCCTCCGGTTTAACGGGCGCTGCCCACCAGGCATGTGGAGAGGCGGCCTCAGCCCTGCACGCAATGGCGTTGCTGCAGGTTCACCAAGCCAAAGCCTTGAGGGATCTGCACGAGGGAGGACACGACTCGCCTGTCCTTTCGGAGCTCCGGGCTGCCACTGACCTGGCTCTTCGCGCTACGAAGGTGACAGCGCAGGCGATTGGTCGTGCCATGTCCACGATGGTGGTCCAGGAACGCCACTTATGGCTATGTCTGGCTGACATGTCGGATGCGGAGAAGAATAAGTTCTTGGACGCTCCAGTGTCGCAGGCTGGCCTCTTCGGTGAGTCGGTGGAGTCTTTTGCCCAGCAGTTCTCCGCCGCCCAGAAGCAGACAGAGGCGATCGCCCAGATCATGCCCCGGCGCAAGCGACCTGCATCTCGCCCTCCAGCGCCGGCGGGCCCGTCTGTTCCTCGCCGAGGGCGCCCTGCGGCGGCTGCCTCCACCCCCCCCACTAGAACATCTTCCAGGCCACGGAGGGGGAACAGCCGTCGGCAGCCCGCCCCGCCCGCCCCACCCGCTTCCCGTGGTAAACGGAAATCGAAGCGGCCCTGAGACGGGCGACCTGGAATCGGATGGGATCACTCTTCGGGAGATGGTGATGGCACCGCTCCCTCCACCGGTAGAGGGCCGGATGGAGAATCCTTGGTTTCGTTTTGTTTCTGTTCCGCCGGCTTCTCAGCCGGCACCCACAAAACCACAAAAAGAGTGCATTCCTATTCCTTCTCCAGGTCTTCAGAGGATCGAGAGAGATGTGAGCGGGCATTCACATGCTCTTCCTCCCTCTCCTCTATCGCCAGCGGGTGTTCTGAGGAGTTCCAGCTCTCCGCTGAGGAGACGGGACCACCAGCACCCTCTTCGGAGTCTGTGCTCTCCGCTGAGGAGACCAGACGACCGTCACCCTCAGCGGGCTCAGGTCAGTGTCACACACACACATACTGTAGATACTTATGCTGTCCCAGCAGACGTACCGGCAGTACCACCTGTCCCGCTCCGCCGCCCCCCCGCGGGTACCCCGGTAGTGCCGTTAATTCCCCTCGTACGGTCCCTGGGGGCTTGGCTTCAGCTTCCCAGCCCGTCTCGTTGGGTTTTACGCACTGTCCGCCTCGGTTACGAAATACAATTCAACCGGCACACACCCAAATTCTCGGGCATTCGTTTCACCACGGTGAAAGCGTCCGATGCACATGTAGTGCGTGCAGAGGTCGAAGTCCTGCTGGCGAAGGACGCGATCGAGCCGGTCCCTCCAACCGAGATGAGATCGGGCTTCTACAGCCCGTATTTTATAGTACCCAAAAAGGGCGGGGGGTTACGACCGATCTTGGACTTGCGCGTTCTGAACAAATCTCTGCAGAGGTGGTCTTTCAGGATGATAACACCGAAGCAAATATTCAATTCAATTCGCCCCCAAGATTGGTTTGCGGCTATAGACCTGAAAGACGCGTACTTTCATGTGTTCATTCTCCCTCGTCACAGACCGTTTCTCCGGTTTGCATTCGAGGGACGGGCATACCAGTACAAAGTTTTACCGTTCGGGCTATCCCTCTCTCCCCGTGTGTTCACGAAAGTAGTGGAGGCGGCGTTAAAACCCCTCAGAGAGAGCGGCGTTCGCATATTGGCTTACCTCGACGATTGGCTTATAATAGCGCATTCTCGACGGACGCTTTGCGAACACAGAGATTTAACGCTTCGGCATCTCGCCCGTTTGGGTCTTCGGGTCAACTGGGAAAAGAGCAAACTCTGCCCCACGCAGAGGATCTCTTTTCTCGGGATGGAACTGGACTCGATCGATTTATCGGCGCGTTTGACAGAAGAGCGCGTCCAGTCAATTCTGACTTGCCTCGGTTCATTCCGAGGGAAGAATGCGGTCCCGCTGAAACAATTTCAAAAGCTCCTGGGGCATATGGCAGCAGCAGCGGCCGTGACACCGCTCGGGCTGCTCCATATGAGACCGCTTCAGCGTTGGCTTCACGATCGAGTCCCGAGGAGAGCGTGGCGCGCCGGCATCCATCGTGTAACCATTACACCTGCGTGTCGCCTAACATTCCCCCCGTGGTCGGACCCCGCGTTTCTCAGGTCCGGTGTGTCCATGAGACAGATCGCTCGGCATGCTGTTGTACACACAGATGCGTCCGACACGGGCTGGGGTGCCACGTACGACGAGCTTACAGCTTCAGGGGTGTGGACAGCACCCCAGTTGCACTGGCATATCAATTGCCGAGAGTTGTGGGCAGTATATCTGGGACTTGTACGCTTCGCTACGGAGCTGCGAGGGAAGGATGTACTAGTACGCACCGACAACACTGCGACCGTTGCGTATATCAACCGTCAAGGCGGTTTGCGCTCCCGTCACCTGTCGCATCTCGCTCGTCATCTCCTCCTTTGGAGTCAGAAGCATCTGAGGTCCCTTCGTGCCATTCACATTCCGGGCTCGCTCAATACAGCAGCGGACGCGCTTTCTCGAGCTGCGCGCCCCGGCGAATGGCGACTCCACCCCCAGACGGTCCAGCTAATTTGGAAGAAGTTCGGTCGTGCGCAGATAGATCTGTTTGCGTCGCCGGACGATACCCACTGTCGCCTATTTTATTCACTAACCGAGGGCAGCCTCGGCGTGGACGCATTGGCACACAGCTGGCCTCGGGGGATGCGCAAATACGCATTCCCCCCAGTGAGCTTAATCGCACAGACACTGTGCAAGGTCAGGCAGGACGAGGAGAGCCTTTTACTGATCGCCCCATATTGGACGAGCAAGAATTGGTTTCCAGAGTTAATGCTCCTCGCGACAGCCCCTCCCTGGCGGATTCCCCTGAGGAAGGACCTTCTTTCTCAAGGAGGGGGCACATTATGGCACCCGCGCCCCGACCTGTGGGATCTCCATGTGTGGTCGTTGAGCGCGCGCAAGGTTTAGGTGATTTACCGCAAGCGGTATCTAACACAATCAACGCGGCACGAGCTCCGTCTACGAGACGGGCTTACGCGTTTAAATGGAACCTTTTCGTCACCTGGTGCTCTTCGCAACGCGAGGACCCCAGAGAATGCCCTATTAACACCGTGCTTTTATATCTTCAACATAGGTTAGACGGTAGGCTGTCACCCTCCACCATTAAAGTTGATATCGCTGCTATTTCTGCTCATCACTCACTTATTAACGGCAGAACAGTTGGCCAGCATGATTTGGTTGTTAGATTTCTAAGAGGCGCTCGCAGGCTAAACCCCTCGCGCCCTCCTTCTATTCCTCCCTGGGACCTGTCCATGGTGCTGAAAGCCCTTCAGGCCCCCCCGTTCGAGCCTTTGCAGTCTGTGAGTCTGAAGCTTTTATCAATGAAAGCTCTGACCCTGCTAGCATTGGCCTCAGTGAAGAGAGTAGGGGATTTACATGCATTCTCTGTTGACGACTCGTGCCTTCAGTTTGGTCCTGCTGCCTCAAGCGTAACATTGAGGCCCAGACCAGGCTACGTGCCCAAAGTTCCCACGACTCCTTTCAGAGACCAAGTGGTGAGCTTGCAAGCGCTGCCTCCGGAGGACGCAGACCCAACCATGGCTTTGTTGTGCCCCGTACGCGCACTGCGACTCTACGTGGATCGCACGCAAAGCCTCAGGACCTCAGACCAGCTCTTTGTTTGTTATGGTGGCCAGCAGAAAGGGAAAGCTGTCACTAAGCAGAGGATGTCTCATTGGATAGTTGATACTATCGCCCTGGCTTATAATCTTCAGGGTATTCCTTGCCCCTTTAATTTGAGAGCGCACTCCACACGGAGTGTTGCCTCATCTTGGGCTCTAGCTCGTGGTTCCTCGCTAACAGACATCTGTAGAGCTGCTGGTTGGGCGACACCTAATACGTTCATTAGATTTTACAGTGTTCGTATTGAGCCTGTATCCTCTCGTGTTCTTTCCTCACCAGGGGGAGCACGGAGAACAGTCTCACAGGTCGGCTTGCAGCCTCCAACTGATGCTTCATAACTGAGTCAGTATGGAAGGCCTTCAGAACAAAAATGCGTAATGGTTTGAATTGTTCTTCCTCCGCTGCCTTGGCAGCCTTTGTTGCGGAGCATTGGCTGTCAGCCTTTCACTAGCTGTATCCTCGCGAACCTACGTGTCTGGCTCGGGCTCCACATTGTGTCCCACCGGGTTCCTTTGTGAGTATTTTTCCGTGGGGTTAATCCTACCAGCCCACGTTTCCCTTAGCAGAGCACTGCTTTGCTTACACAGCCACGGCTGTCTTTATTTCTCAACTACGGTTGACTTTCGCCCACCATTAACCCTTAAGACGGGTGGTGGCTTCCGCAGCGTTCCTATCCCGCTCAGGTAGGGCGCTTCCCAGTCGCTGGCACTTCTGTGGGGTTAAAGGAACATCTAGTGCCCGGCCTTCTGCCCTAAAACCTACCTCCTCCTCCTTAAGTGGAACCGGAGGGCTTTTACGCAGTCACTGGAAGAGGTCAGCCCCTAGTGGCGTTTTGATAGGGATTCCCAATTCGTTGGTCACGACGTGACGTCGTAGTGACCGACTGAAAGGGAACGTCTCGGTTACGGATGTAACCCTCGTTCCCTGAAGGAGGGAACGGAGACGTCACGTCCCGTCGCCACAGGTGCTGCCACCTGCTGTTACGGCCGGTCACACTTTCCGGCTTTCTCAGCGAAAAAGAAGCTAATTTCCTTATTTGCACCTGCTGCTTATATACGCACCTGGCGGGGCGGCGCCAGCATTATGCAAATATCTCAATGCCAAGTTCATTGGCGTTTTAGTAGTATTCGAAGCAGATTGGTCTCTCTAAGCGAGTTCCCAATTCGTCGGTCACGACGTGACGTCTCCGTTCCCTCCTTCAGGGAACGAGGGTTACATCCGTAACCGAGACGTTCACCCAGTTATACAAATCATGTCATCTTTTACTCATCCCCATGATTTTCTAAACCTGTATGAGTTTCTTTCTTCTGTTTAATACAAATAAAACATATTTTGATACATGATAGTAACCACATAGTTGATGGCACCTATTTTGACATACATAGTAGTTCAACAGAATAGAGAAACTCAAACATGAGGGTGAGTAAATGATGACATGATTTTCATTTTTGGGTTGAACTATCCCTTTATAACTATATAGCTATTAATTTTTTGCACAATTTATATGTAAAAACACAATCCATGGGATACTATAGCCCTAAATAACATCATATAAACTGATCCCAAAAAGTAAGCCTGAACTAAAGTACCCATTCAGTGAAAATTACAGTGGTGTGCAAAAACTAAATGATGCTGAAAATGGTTATCATTCGCCCAAGATATCACCCAGGGGATATGATGCCACAGGGTCGGATAGTAAGAGTACATTTTAACAAAAAGTCCTGGAGTCTTGCAGGCCTCTGACCATATGTTTCTTATGCTGTTTAATATTTGTCATTTGTGGTTTAATTACGTGACACACCAACAACCTTACGTACACTGTAAAAAAATTCCGTAGAAATTGCAGCTGGGTTGCCGGTAATTTACCGTAGATTTACATTTATGTTATTTACTGGCAACATTTTGTTCAAAGTTAAATGAACATTAAACATTTACAAGTCTTTGTCTTTACAGAGTAAAACTTAAAAAACAGCATCAAGTAAAACATTCTGGGAAACAAAATCTGAAGCAAAAAACAGAAAAAGGTTGATGATGATTTCTGGTTCCCAGAATGCTTTGCATGAGGCTGTTATTGTATAGTTTTATTCTGTAAAGATAAAGACTTGTTAATATTTAAAATTTATTTAACTTTGAACAAACTCGTTCCAGTAAATAACATAAATGTAAATCTACGGTAAATTACCGGCAACCCAGCTGCAATAACATTGAAATTTCTACGGAATTTTTTTACAGTGTATGGGTGCACATTCTTATAAACTGAAAGGGATAACAAAAATTTGTTTTTTTAAAGTTCATTAAGTAATCAAGCACTTCATTAAGTTTATAACTTCACTAGTAAAAGCAGAAAACATCTGTGTTGAATGTTTTAATGTAACTCTCATTATATGATGCAAAACAGCTGGCATGATTCAATTTAAAATGTAATACATCAAGTCAACACACAACTAATTTCACTGTTAATGCTAGCCTTTTTGCTGTTCCTGCATGATGTGCAAGTTATTTTTTAAATATCTTTCAACATTTTGTGTGCTGCACTGTAAAAAAAATATGCAGCATGACATTAAAACAACTTGGTTTTGCAAGTCAGTTCAACATAAAATTTTAAGTAATGAGCTGTGAATAGCTGAAATAACTTACAAAAGCAGGTTGAATTTGTTAAACTTAATTTTTAAAGGACAACTTCGGTATTTTACACTTAAAGCCCTGTTTTCAGATTGTTTTTGGTGAAATAGAATGGTTTTGACTGAAATTTCGACATATGCTGCTGCCCCGAGAATTTTTGTGCGTTCGTGTTTCACCTCCCACCTCTACAATGGGTTTATAGGTGCACTGGAACAATCCTTTCTAAAATGCATTAAACTCACCGAGTGGTCAGGGGTGTTCACTGGTATGCTCACACAAAAATCGCTGCAAAAGATGCTTTCCAACAGGTGTTTTAGCATTCGTTGTTAACTTGTGGACCTATTTTTCCGAACGCCTCACACCCGTACATTCTTCCGCTGAGAGCTTGAATAATAGACACTCCAGCCCAGTTGGTGGCGATAATCCGCCATTGCCAATAGCAAGAATAGAAACAAAGTTCCCGGCGCGGAGTAATACCGTACCGCACAGCACATCTAATACAAGTCAATGGAGTTGGCAAAAACTACGATAAAACCCGTTGGAATGCGTATTTTGCAGCGATTTTTGTGTGAGCATACCAGTGAACACCCCTGACCACTCGGTGAGTTTCATGTCTTTGTAAACAAAAGTTTAATGCATTTTAGGAAGGATTGTTCCAGTGCACCTATCAACCCATTATAGAGGTGGGAGGTGAAACACAAACACCCAAAAATTCTCTGGGCAGCCGCATATGTGCAAATTTCAGTCAAAACCGTTCTATTTCATCATAAACAATCTGAAAACAGGGCTTTACAGTAAGTGTAAAATACCGAACTTGTCCTTTAAGTTAAAGTATATAAAATGTATATGTTGCTTTAACAAAAATGCTGCATTTTTACAGTGTGTATTTTCACAGCCCATGTATTATTTAAGTGATGACAGAGCTATGGCATTAAACACTGAGGAATTATTAATTTAATATCAGCACATTTTTAAAAACCATAGTCTATTTACATATTTTATATATAAGTGACAAATACATGATATGCATTGAAGAGGGTTTCCAGCTGTTGTTAATTTCTCTGGAGAACATCACTGAACTGTGATAGATTGTAGCCTGTTGAATTGGTGCTTTTATAAAAATCAATGGTAACCAACTAAAAAACCAGGCTGTGACTAGGACCTGGTTATTGCATTATTCATAGTGTGTGTTCGATTGTGTACTGTAATGCCAGCCTTACTGGCAAGATTTGTTAGTTTGTTAGGAATACAGTTATAAAACCACATATTTGTGAGAATTAGCTAATTTTAAGGTATACAAATAAACACATGTTATTGTGCTCTTCAGTGAGACTAGCAAATAATGATAATAGCGGTGTCATCATCAGAGCTTGTGTAGCTACTCTGGAGAAACTGTGGAGACTGAGCCAGACAGCTGCTCCCAAATCACTCTTGTGGTACTTTAATGACATGTCACAGAGACATGGCAACCATCACAGTACACGTCTTTGTGAACATGACAGCACTGCAGCAATTGCAATGGAAATTGAACTGATTAAAACTGGTAAATGAGTGTGCAACTGGACAGCTTTAATTAAAATGTGCATTAGAGAGCAGTGAGACTTCAGCCTTAATAATTGTTTGCTTTATAGACATTAATTTTAATGACACCAGAATGCTGTAGTTCACATTAATGTATCATATCGGAATGATATAATAATAATATTCTACACAGAAGGACAGATAAAGTCATTAAATTGCTGTGTTGCATATTATAGCTTTCGTTATGCACAGCATTTGACAATTCATGCTTGTCAACTAAAACGGAATGACATAATAGTCCCAGAGCAACACATTTCATTTTCCCACATTTATGTGAGAAGCTCATGGCAATAATGATAGAGGAGAATAATTAGCAGAGAAATTCACCCCAGCAATAACATCTTTACTTATCCTCACTGATCCCAAATATCTTTATATATGCCAAAACACTTAACCTCTATCAAGCCAATGTGATCTCTTTAGAAAATGTGTGTATTTTTACATAAAGTGTGGTTTTACCACACATGCATTTACTTACGTTTTTATACACACCAAAACGTATAATATTGGCGTGTTGACAAATTGACCATTTTCAAGACTTATAATAAACAAACAGCAATAAAATTCATTAAAATAAAAACGTATTATTGTGACATCATCACCACTTATCAGCGTCTGTGCCTTTAACGCTGCCCACTTCAAACCGTACCAAACATGACAGAGAGTACAGTAGTCAAACTCCACAAATAGTCTCATTTGGCTATAAAGACTTTGAACTTGACCGTGCCAATAAAAAAAGATTTGCCAGATGCAAAATGCAAACGCAAGAATATCCGATAGGACAACCACAACGTCAGGAACCACAAGCAAAGGTAAGAAAGTCATCTCTTTATAGTCAGTTTCACTCTATAACGATTACTAATGTAAAAAAAATAATCTTTATTGTTTGTCATAATTTGGCCTTGGTTGCATGTTATGTTTTTTTTTTTTATTAGAAATGTGACTATTATCATTACTGATACGTCTTGTAAATAGATGTATTGGGGAATTTGGCTATAATTATTTTTATCTTGGGCATCTTAAAATGAGTGGGCCAATCTATATGACATGTAGGCCATAATGTCTGTATTAAATGTGCACATTTTCAAGTGTTTGTGTGGACGGTGTGTGTAAAATTAGAAGCATTGCACTTGCAGTTGATTCGTGGTCATGAGTCACGATCCACGGTTTATTCGATTCGCCGATTGACATAGGGTTTATCATTATCACAAAGTTTATAATTTGCATGTGTTTCAAAAGCTTAACATTCATATGTAAACATTCAAGTGATTTTAAACAACTTAATCGCAAAGAGGCGCTAAAGTGAGCAGCTTTCTGTAACTACGCGCAGACGCATGTGCGGTTGAATGTGTCTGGTCCAGCTCCAATCAGTCATGATCCCTACACCATTCAAAGATCAGAATGCTTAATGTGTAGACTATAGATAGAGTTGTGCTACTGTGTCTCATTCAGTAGTCCATTAAATTACATTTGGCAAACAGAGCACGAAAACAACAAATTTTTTATGTGGAGCGACTGTTTAGTGCTGTTTGGAATTCACCATTATTTCATTACTGTTACTTGATTTGAAACTTATCAGGACTTGACTTGATTTATCTGAACTTTGACTTGAGAGTTGACTCAAAACTTGATGATTAAGACTTGAGACTTGCTTGGACTTGACCATGTGTGACTTGTCCCCACCTATGAATAGTGTGACAACTTACCCAGCTCTCCCCTACATATTAGCAGTAAGCTGGAAAAGCGAGATTGGCTGTACTGTATATTTCATCAGATTCCATATTCAATATGACTTGAAATACAGTTTGATATTTAACTTAAGCTGCAACAATAGTTGCTGTCCTTTTACATCCATCACAGCTGCCCAGGTAGCCAGTGCATTCGGGCCAGATCCGGCTGAGTGTCGGCGCACACGGCTGTGTTCTGGCTGCGGCTTACCAGCATTAAGCCAGCACTGGCCCAGCAAAACTTGCCAGATTCGGCTAGGCTGTGGATATGCGGATTTGGTCCGATTTTGGCTGACAAATGGCATATTTTCCACATATTGGCTTTCACATTTCACGTTTGTTTTAATAAAAATATATTAATTTAACAATTGATATGCATATAATTGTTTCTATTTAATGTTTTGATAATTGTTTTTAGTTTTCCTGATTAATGGTAGCCTATGTCAATAAGTGAAAAGTAGTGTGAGGAAAAGCTTAGAAACTTTTCCCTAATAAAATAACTGAAGGGGAGAAGCATATTTTAATGTTAAGAATAGGTTTGTAGAGGCATAAAGTGCCATTAGCCTATTGAATGTAAGTATCTGGGCTATTAAGTTTATACTGAAATATTTTCTATGTATGTAATATTTCAACAAACACATATTGTATTAATTAATGGTCAAATACTAAATTGAGATTTTATAAAAAAATTTAATAAGCTGTAAAGCTTGTCAATTTGTTTACTTTATTACAACTACAATTTTCAGCCCTTTTCCAGAATTTGAACTAATTTGATCATAAAGATTGATCTATTTATAATTTATCGATTACAATTTTTAGACAATTAAAGGCAGCTGGTTAAAGGAACTTTTATTTTGGAAAAAGAACTGCTGCTGTTTCAAGACGCGTGATTTTTTTTCCCAAACCAGTTAAGCGCAAACCACGCCCCCTTACGTTAAAACCACACCCCGCAGCCATGACTCTCTCCTCTGCTTCGATTTCATTGGTCAGCTACATCACAGCGCTCATTCCACGCACAGTTAAACTTATATTATTGTAAATATCCAAAATACAAAATGGATACACGCGCATACAAAATGAAACGGTGCAAACTGTTTAAATGGGTGCATAAAACAACGCATTTATATGCTATAAAAAGAAACAGAAGAGGAGCTTAACACTGAGAAAACTGCATTTGTGTACTGTACAAAAGAAAAATATTCATACACAATAAATATTCTGAAAAGTATCCTGACCTTATCAGTCTTGAAAATAGTCAACAAGAAAATACATTCAAAAATATTTGAAAATAATAGTTTTGTTTTCAGTCATTTTCATTTCATTTTCAATCAAAGAGTTATGTTTTGTCCTTGTATTTTTTTTAACATTATGCAGGTAAAGTTTGACTAAATTGTGAGCCTCTTAAATGTGAGTAATGTGAGTGTAAATTTATTTAACTTAAATCATTGTTAAAATTTGGATATGAGAGTTAATATAGCGCTGTAAACAATAGTACCTTATTATAATGCAGTCTAAGTCTAGAATTTAAAGACATCAGATGGGTTCAATTTAAAGCAACACTGCAAAGACCAGTCAGCATAGGCCTATGTCATATTTGCACTAATGTAATGACTACTACTCATAAAAACATTTTTATTAAATGGATAAAACACAAAACTGCCCTTGTACACAAAGACACTTTTACATACAACAGCTATCAAAAATGTATTGCACAGAGAAAATGTAATTTCACGCATCCTTTACTGTAAACAAGAGTCCGAATATGGTTTTAATTTGGCTTTATAACCTGAAAGCATTCATTCATAGAATTCATTAATAATACTGTATTTGCATTAACTAATCTACTAATTAACATTTTAAAACATTCAGGAGGAACAAATTAGAAACACTTAACCCATCAACACAAATTCCACATACAAATATTATTCTAGTGTTGATGTGAGTAATTCATTGCCACAGATTCTGACAATCTGTGGCGAACCCTTACAGCCCTTTTCCCCCCATTTCCTGCATGTCTGCTGTAGTCATGCTCTGAACCAGAAAAAATTTTTCTGGGTCGTCCAGCTGTCAAACGCCGCTTAGAACCAAACTTATTTGTTCTTCGTGCCACTGCTGTTGGCTGACAGCCAATAATAGGTCCTGGTCGTCTAGCAGCTCGTCTTAATGCTGCTGCACGCTTTGACACTGACATTCCTTTACCAAAACAGCAAAATGCAGAGATCAGTTGGCTCGGGTTGTGCTGCATCTTTTCAAGCTGCTTGGCCATTGTGTTCATGGCATCACTGTAGTCAGAGGTTTCAGACAGTTCACCGAGCAGTCTTAGCATCCGTCTTACAGGAGACTGAGGTATAGATGCTGGTTATTGAGACAACAATAAAAACAAAAGTAAGTAAAGATACTGATTAATGACAAACAATAATAACAATTAAATAGTTTTATGAATGTTATGATATTTGGTGGTTTTGGCAGCACTTATCAAAAGGTTGAATAATCCAAAAAGGTAAAAAAAATCTGTCATCATTTAAATGTTATTCTAAACCATCGAGTTTCTTTATTCTGTTAAACACAAAACAAGATATTTTGATAATAAGACTAAAAAGACTTTATTCAACAGAATATTAAAGGTTAAGAACAACATATGGAGGAGTACATTATGGCTGAATTTCTCTTTAATGTGATTCAAGAGATTTATGGACTCACCACTTTTTGAATTACTCTGCACACAGGGTAGGTTGGAGTTTGAGCCTTCTGGAGTAGGTGAAACTGGGGGTAATTGTGCAGAGCTGAAGGTAGACACGGCCAGCTGATGGTCTACTGTTCATAACAAACACAGATAAAATATAATGTTGAAATATGGTCTTTCTGAACAATATACATCCAATAGAAAGATAAAAAAAGTAAATAAAAAACAGCACCATCCTTTCTTTTATACTTACCATCATCTTGAGCACTAAGATAGTACTGATGATCAGTATTGCAGGTTTCTTGTCTTGGAGGCACATCTGTAACAATCGTATACTAATGCCACACTGCTACACAAGTTTTGTTAAGAATTAAACATGTATAATAAAGGTACTCGCTTGTATCTCTCACTTAAACTTACCTGGAGCTAATGTGCTTGACATAGGCATTTTTTGCCGTAAAGGACTCAGGAAGTCAAGAGAAACTGAGGCTGTGAAAATGATGAACAAGACATATTTGTTCAAATATCTTAAGAAGGTGCAGTAGCATTTCAATAGAGTGTCAGTCCATGTGTGACAACCTAGGCTGCAAAGAAATTATTACCTTTTGTTATTTTCAGCAGATCAGCCCTCATTTCAGCTGTTGTGGGGAGAAAGTTGATAGAGGTGATGTTGTAATGTTGCACTATTGCTGCTTGGTGTTTACATGGTGCCCCGCTATGGCCAGCTGGGCATGTGCAGAGCTCCAACTCCATGTCCACGGTATAAGTGTGTCCTGATGTGGAGGATTTCACCTGAAACTTCTTCTCTCCAACCTAACAGTGACAAAGACATAAAATAGACACTGAATGTTTCTATATTCTAAGAATTCAAAGAACAGACTTGCATTCTTGTAGAGAATGGTCATGCCAGACTAGCTTTTAAGAACAAACTGAGAAGGACACAAAACACATTGAGTTGCAATGTGACCTTGTTGTTCAACTGACCATCGCAGTAAATTGTAAGTAATCGGACAACATCATCTGATCCCAAAAATAACATTCAGCTTTTATGCATTCTGGCGTTATAACTTATTACAACATTTCATTATTGTTTTTTATTTTCATTGTCGTTATTAAACGAAGGTGTATTGTGTATTTGTAAAAATAAACAAACAGTAAATAAAAGTACTAAGAAACAAAACACTCCAACGATTTCCGTATGATTCTTATTCAAATGTATACATTACCTGAGAAATATCAGATGGTTTAATATTACTTTCTGTAGCAAGGAATCTTGACCGGTGAAATGCCTCCCAATGGCCAAGTGCGATGTCTGTCACACGTGCTTCATAGTACATCTCTAGTCGGGTGGTGAAAAGGTTGAATAATTGAGGAAGGTTGAATGCTTTCGTCCTTTGAAGTATTTTGTCTTTCAATACACGCATTGCAGCTTCCACATAGTTATTTGTTTGATTGCCACGTGTTGGCAAGTCCCTCCTGTAGCTGAGAGCCCAACTTTCGCGTCGACTATAAAGACTCTGTAAATAAGTCAAGAACTTCTTGTTTCTGTAAAGATAAAATAAAAACAATACAGGAAAACCCTCTAAAATGCTAATCATACCAGAAGAACTTGTAAAATATTTAAGCTACCTCTGCCTATCTACTTTTTTCCCTACCTGGTGGTCAAAGGGTTGTCAAGAGCTTGCTGATAGAGTAATTCAACTGTACTCATCTCCCTGGCATAAAGCATGTCTTTGACTATGCTGAACAGTGTTTGTCTGTCCTTCATCTCAACCTTGTGTTCTTTGTTCCACAACCACCTCCACACAGCTTGAAGAAGATGAAATATGCAGAGCAGCTGTTTGGCTTCAGGAAAGACCTGGGCTATAGCTCCCTTTTCTGCCTTTGAGTCATCTGTAAGAAACACACAAGGGCCTGCCTCACCTCGCCCTCCAAAGGCATCATTCTTCAGTAAGGACTTCAGCAGCTCCAATCCCTCACTAATTGTTCTCTCATCTTCTGACTGGGTTATAACTATACCAAGAGGAAGACCACCTGCACAGGTGTGTGTAAGAAGGAGAAACACCCTGCAGTTCTCACGGTCCATGTTACCAGATGAATCCATAAAACACATTTCTCCACTATTGGAAAGGCTGTGTGTTCGTTTCATCAAGGGGGAACAAATGGCTACAAGTGGTGTTCCTGCTGAGGACATACTAAGCTTAGCACAGGTGTCATCACATGATGCATTGTAGGATTCTACCTGCCTTTCCAAAGCTACAAGCATTCCCTCCCCACTCTGCTCTCCAAATTCCTGTTTATTCACCTTCTGATACAGTCTGCAAATGAAATTGATTGTTTGACTACTTTTGTCTGTTAAAGCTACTAATTTGTTTTTATAGGCCTAGTAAAATTTTACCTGTAGCAAAACTGAAGGTCTGGGCAAAGGGTACGGTTGGCTGAGGCATATACATATTTGTTACCATGCTCAGCCAGCAGGTCACTTTTAAGTACAGCCAGAGCTGAGGTTGGGTTGTGCCCAATCTCAAACAACTGAGTCAGGGTCTCAATTGCCTTGACTCCCACATCCCTGTGCCTCAGTGCCTCCGCAACAAAGATGTTATGATTATGTACATTGTACAAACGCACAGAGGTTGGGTAGGTGGGTATATGGGGATCTTTGCTCCTGAAAAATAAAAACAAATCACATAAAGGGCTGACAAAAGCCCTTCATTATTCTATCTTCAAATTTTAACTCACCTACTAGATGCTCCCCTTGTGTCTACAGTATTTACCAGAGTGCAAACCATTTTTGCCCCACATTGTGTATTTTTTGACAGCCGTCTTTGATTAGCCATGCCTGATCGGACACAAACATTATGCTGGCACCTATAATGAGCCTATAGATAGATAGATATAGAACAAGAATGACCAAATATACAGAATTGTGGACAAATGTTAGGCATGTTAGATTTTTAATTTATATATTTTTCATAAGTGGTTTATTACTATTTATTACTACTTATTACTATTACTAGTTTATTACTATGAAAACTTCACATTGTGATAGATTTCTTCTTATAATAATAACAGTTAATAATAGTCTTAAAATTTGGGGTAAAGAATATATAAATAAACTGATTTGATATTACCTTATAAAGCACACGTTGTCCCTTACTTGGTTTGGTCACTGCCACTCTCCAACTCACTCCTGATGACTCACTAAGCTTTTTCACCCATTCCTTAACCTCACAAATTTCTTTCAGTGCAATTCTGAGTGATACCTCAAAACTTTTGTGGTCCAAGTTTGATGTGCCTTGTGTAGTGTAGGTGCAGAAATGATAATTATACCCAGAAGGTAACCAGTCCTGTAAAAATAAAAATTACCAGAGAAATCATACTCATGTTTTCTGTTTAAGATTAGAGAAATATACATGATGTAACAATATAATGAACCATTTTCCTAAACTTTTGATGATATGGAATAGCAGTCTAGAGACATCAAAAATATATCATGAATATCATAATTTATACTCATGTTTTCTGTTTTAGATTAGAGAAATATACATGTGTTATGAATGTTATACAAAAGGACACATGTTTTAGAACCTTAATAATATAGTAATACCCAAATGTTAACATCCGAGATCAGTATGTTAAAACTTTAGGTAAAAACTTTTCATAAAAAGGCTGACATTTGCATGAAATTGGCCATAACATTTAATTAATTAAAAATGTTAACCTTCAGATGTGAGGCTTGGTCTTCATTAACACAGCCAGAACAAGCGTAATCCGCTGCAGGGGATATAAATAGGATACGATAAACATTAAGTTAAAATAATAATAAAAAACTTTCACTGAAACCTCCTAATTGTTATTTATGATGATAATTAAATGCTATATATAAACAATCAGGCGGCTTATCTTACCGTTTGTCAGCGCCAAATTCGGATCCATAATATATATACAGCCTTGCCTTAAGGAGACGTCTGAACCGCTTAGGTGACTACGTAACACATTTGACCAATGAAATTGAAGCAGAGGCGAGAGTCACGGCTGCGGGGTGGGATTTTAACGTAAGGGGGCGTGGTTTGCGCTTAACTGGTTTGGGAAAAAAAATCACGCTTTCAAGACATGCGAACTAGCTGCGACATCTAGTGACGACATTTACCGGGCTTTAACGGTTGTTGCTGCATGAAGTCTGCTGCAATTTCTCTGAGGTAAGACTTTTTGGAAGTTATTTAACATAATTTTAATGCATAAAATATTTATACTCTGCACATATTAGATATATGTAAACTTCATTTAAAAGAAGGACAAACTGGTGTGACTGATATAGTATACGTAATTTTTTAAATGACCACAATCCCGCTTCAACAAATATGTAAATTAGCATTTGAATTTATTATTAAAATACTGAAGTCTTTCTAGATAAATTTGAGTAGAAAATCGATTTTTATAATTTATCTGACAAGGAGAATTCGGACATAAGAAATGAACTCTGCTCAGTTTAATGAACTTACTTAAACAGTAATATTTCGTTTAGCAAAACAAACAAATAATATTTCGCAACTCATAAAACTGGCCTGAGGATTTGCCTCAGCAGTCTATGCAGCAGGCGGGAGTAACGTTAACTGAGGGATCGTGAAGCTATTCTGCTAAACACTCGTAGCCACCTCAGCCAGTTCCGCTATTATACAGCTGACTGAGGTAATTTTTTTTACGCAGGGATAGCTTTGTCTGGTACAGAAAACGTTTAAATTTCACAGAATAGAGAGCATTGCAGCTACAGGACACAGCTGGTAGTTAAACTTCTTTACTTAAAGTGCACCTGCAGTAAAAATATTTCCACCTCACTGTTGCACAACATTATAACCGATTTCATCTATTGAAAGATACTTTGTAGAAAATGAGTGAACCTTAATTATGTAATTATTACTCAACATTTTGTATCTACACTGAAAAAAATTTGGAGTAGAATTTACTTGAAAAAAGTTAGGAAAGTTTTTTCACTTAGAAAATGTGAGTAATTTCAATAGCATTCCCAAGTAAAAACTAAACACAAGGAACTGTAGCTTTCATTAGAAAATCTCAAGTAAAGTTTACTTGGAATTTTCCAGTAAATTGTATTGACTGTTTGTTTATATATTTTACTTAAGTAATGCTTATAAATTAATTTTTTTACACAATGATCCTAGTTATTTTATTTAAAATTTTGAGTAACCTTTACTTTAAATATATTTTAACATTACTTGATGTTGTTTATTTAAATGGTGTTCAATAAAATAACACTGACATACATTTTACTTGAATACTTTTATTTCTATAAGATTCCTTAAAGATGGGAACATGAAATAAAACAAATAGTAAAACTCCATCAGTTTTATGGTTCACAATAGTGAATTTACTACAGTAAACCACACAGTCCATTAAAATGCATAAACATTTAAACATAAACATTACAACAATGTCAGTTGCAGATATCAAAAACAAATGTGCAAATAGTCAAACTAATAGCTGCCTTTCATTAGCTTATTTTAATTTCAATTAGATTAAATTAAGTGAAAAAAGACATCAAATAAAATAATTATTCTTCAGCAGAATAGTATTACTTAAAATGCATAAGAATGGCTATGTTAAATAGTACTGTAGTTGAAGTTGTTTTGTGAACAACATTTCTTGCTTAAAACAAAACAATAAAAAAAAAAAAATAAGTACAATAAGTGCAAGGAGTGCCCAACTAGCAGATTACATTAGAAGCTTTCTATGCAGAGTTAACCTTTGGAGAAAATTTAAAAAGCATCTAACCCAAGAAAAATTTTATGAAACACTCCAAATGTGTTTCTCAGCTTTGGGGGACAGCTTAAGTTTAGGGAGTAAATGCAGCCTGTGAGTGAAAGACATGCATTTGTGAGATTCTTACATCCCAGCAGCACCTCAGTTCCCTCAATGACAATGATGACATCAGACATACCGGCATCTTCTTCCACAGATCTGCTCAGTACGATGATTTTAAAGACATGACTGAATAAGGTATCCTTAATCATGTCTCTGCTGATATCCTGTGAAATACACAAATCATTGCAAAGTGGTTAAAATACTGTACAGTATTCAGCAGTAACTGTATGATGTTAAGTTATACTTTTACATTGAACACAACAATGAGACTCATACACAATTATTACAGTAGAAAGAAACATGATGCTAATAAAGATAACTACATACATTTATAGTCAGGAGGGTGTAAACCTCTGGAAATAATAATTGGTGTAAATTGTTATGTCTTTTGGGAAACATTACACAATGGTTTCTAAAGACAATATATATAGTAGTCAACATTTGAAGTGGATCAAAAACATTCACCAAATCTGTCCTAAAACAAGAACGGGTATTGGATATTGGTTTTAAGAAAACTTTTAGAAAAGGTTTTGATCCACTTCAAATGTTGACTAGTGTACATTAAAGAAATATAAACAACATAACAATTTACACTGGTAATCCTGTCCAAAAGTTAACATACACCTGACATTTAAATGTATGGTGTTCTTTAAGTAACAATGGTGTATAAGCTTTAAAATTTTCCTCAGTATGAAAAAATGGATCTTAGCATCATTGTCAGTGCTTGACAGGGTTCAAATATGCAGAAAAATTAAGCAAAAGGAAAAATTATGGAAGATTTCCTTGTAGACGGTTTAATGGCTCAGGAATAAAAAGAACACGTAACACAAATAGAGTATATCAGTCAAACCACTACTGTCTACATCCAAAATAAAAGAAAAATAGAAATGGATGTAGCTGTGTATGTAGCCAGCTAACTGCTAGCTGCTTCACTTATTGTATATCCATATCTGGACCCCGCCTCCCAGTAAGACATTAGATGATCCAAGACTTGTGCAATGATGACACCAGGCCATGCAAGGACTTCAAACAAAGTCAGCACTAGACTATTAATTGATTATTTCTTTTTCTTTGATTTGTTTCAATTTATTGATCATTCAACATTGTGTTTTTGTAAAGCTGCCTTGTAACATTGTACACTGTAAAAAGTACTATACAAATAAATTTGAATTTAATTTAACTGTACTACCTGGTGGTCTTCAATGAGCTCCTTAGCTGATTCTCCCAGGAAAGATAGGAGGCAGCGAATCACAACGTCTCACCTATCTTCAAGGCTATCTTCTTGCTGTTAAAAACAGAAGGAAAATGCAGTGAACATTAAATGTGTATACATCTACATATAACATATTTACAGAGTCAGGAAGCAGCATATCATCACACAAGTAATTCCCAATTGTAAAAAAACATTTACATTTTACCTAGCTCAGTGAATCCAGCAAATGTTTAATTCTTATGCCAGCAACCCCACCCCTCATCTCAAACAAAGCCAGGAGTTTTGGGTTATAGAAGTCCAGCTTTTACAAGAATGTACGCTCCAAGGAAATTGTGGTGATTCTTCTGAAATCATTTTTTTATCTAAAACAAAGAAAATAAAATGTAACACAATCAAGTGATGATTAGAGTTGGATGCACTTAAGTGTATTAATAGCTGTAGAGTAGTCTTCGGTTTGACTGAAAGCTGCATTTTTTACATAAGCACCTCATGCTTTGGCACCGACAGTAAACAAACGATGCACTTGTGAATGCATACTTATTGCTATATATCTGTGAGGTGTGTAATAAAGTATTGCCAACTTACCTTGCATAAGCTTGAATAGTGGGTGAAATATCTGTAAAAGAATGTAAGAAATGTTCACGTCAGCAAATATTTTTTTTAACAATTGTAAATATATTTACTGATCTTACTGACATGAGGTATGCTTACAACTAAACTTACCTTAACAAATCATTGACTGTGGTTATGCAGTTATGTAAATTTAACATTAATAATTTGCCGGTGTCATTCATGACATTCATTTTGAATCATTTATGATAATATTTTTAACTACACTAACGTTTTTACTCAAGAGTAACACCCATATATCTTTTAACAAATTATAATCTCCAACTGTTTGTAGATATCAACCACGTGTAAAGTGGATGTTGGTCAGTAAAAGAACATCATGAAATAAAATACAGGCTTTACAACTTAAATAAGGTTGATTGTTAAGTAATTAACATTTATCTAAACAAGCATTTAGCATTGTGTAATTGCAAAAGTGTGCATACACCTTAACGATTTCTATATAACTTACCTATCATAGCCAATAGTATAGGTAAACAATATAAATGAAGTTCAAAAAAATATTTGCCTTGTACACGTGCATTTTAAAAAGTACCCTATCGTTAATCATGTGTGATTAATACGCGAAAAACAGGGTGATTATTACATTTCGGCACTTCGAACTTTTCTGGGACAGAATGCTCGACCACGACACGCAAAGCCTCGAGCAAGGTTTGCGCGGATGTTTTTAAAATATTCGTCTGACAGGATTAACGTTATATATAAAACTTAAGACAATTGTTTTCTACAGAGATCGCGTTTGCTAATAACGGATGCAAATCCCAAACTCCATGTGTTTAACAAAACAAAACTAAGATTACGTTTTAACGTTATCCAAAAATCTGTTATCCAAAAACATAAACATGAACACTGTTAGCATCTGTAACTCGATAAAAGGAAACAATAGGCACAAACCACTGGGACTGCAGATAGCTTAATAACTCTACAAATTTAGCAAATATACCTCAATTAATTAATAAGCATATTAATAACTTAACTTACCGTGGTAAAATTCAAAGTAGCCGTCCTGAAGTCTCCCTTCCTTTCCTCTGTCCGCGCCACTTCTGACTCGAAGTCAAATACGCATGCGCATCAATTATCTTGCTGTACTGAGTATATTTTACTTGAGTTGTTCATTTGTTGGTGTGATTTGATTAGATGGCGAACAATAAGTAAATATTACTTAGGAGATTGTATTTAAATTTACATACGTATTTTAGAACAAGAAATGACAAAGAAACTGCAAGTAATGTACTGAATTAAACATGCCATTTTTAAGTAAAAAGACAAACTACTATTTGCTTGTAAAACATACTTAAATAATGTTTCCATTATTTACAAGGTCAAAAAATCACTTTTTACAGTGAATGATCTGTCTGTCTGTTATACAACTTAACACATTTAGATTTCTCAAGATCATCAGTTTGGACAGAATTCATTTGAAGAATTAATGTAAGTAAAAGTACAATATTGGACGGGGCATGGATATTTCTTGGGAATCAGTTTTGTTGCATTGTTAATGTCAGGACTGTCTGAGGGGTCAATTGGGGCCTGAAGTATGATAGGGATTTGTTTAGGATTACAAATATATATTACAAATAACAAGTCTTTAAAAAGTCTTTACATTAAGTAGTCTAAACTAAACTTTGATATGTAAACGTTGTTATGTAAACTATAATAACAAGATATTTTATCAGATCACAATTCCAGTTTATGGATTTGGCATTTGCAGTCATTTTGAAATATAAATATAATGGTAGAGAAAACACTATTATCTGTGGATGTGTGTGATTAAGAGTAAGGAAAACTTACTTTTTTATATAATTGAAAATCTCAAAACAACCCTTAAAAACCAAATTGAGTTCTCTTTTGCTGCATCTTGCAAATATTACAATTTTAAATAGGCAAGGCTTAAAAAGGTATAAAAATAATAATGAACTTTCTCGATAATACAACACTGGCACAATTGGTCATGTAGCCGTTTTTTTTTACCTTAGTGGTGTGCCCTTATTCTAGTACTTATGTTTCTAGTAGCTATGTTTACATGCAACCATTAATCAGTTTGTAATCGTATTGATGGCTCAATCGTATTAAAAAGTCGTCATGTAAAAACCTTAATCAATACGATTGAGGTAGATTGGATGCAAATTTGAATCGTATTGAAAGGGGTGGTGTAGTCCAATCTGTGATCCGATCAGCAGGAGAAAAGTATGCATGTAAATGCGTGAATCGAAGTATTTTGTCGGATGCAAAAATACACATGCACAGAAAATTTGTGCTCAAGTTCACGTCGTATATTTACCTCTTATTTGCTTTGGTTTGGCTTTGGGGTGGCATTGCCAAGTCCTCTCTTTTTTTCGTTCAGATTTGGGCTACTGTTTAAACTGTCTTTGCGAGTTGTTTTTTCTGCGGGTCAGATATGAAAGGATTTTGTTCATTAGTTATTGATATTTTGGGCTATGATAAGTCATTGGGATGCTTTTGGGCTAATTTTGAATGTCCATGGGGATGGTTTTGATATGTGAAGCTGCCAACCCTGGCTGTGCGCTTGCACAGATGTTCGGTTTATATAAAATGTACATGAAAACAAACATTTTGAGGTGCAAACATTTAAACATGTTTAGGGTGCATGTAAACTGTATTGTTGTAACCTTTCATCGGATTAAATTCAGTCGGATTGACAAAATTTTGTGCATGTAAACATAGCCCTTGTGATGACAGTTTGTTCGAGGATAAGAAAACTGCCATCTAGGGTTTCAGAACGAAGCAAGAGCCATCAATATTATATATGTATTGTATGTTTATGTATATATACATTAGCAAGTAAATGTAATGGTTTTCTGAATAAATATACATAAATAACATAATGTGTCTAAAAATTATTACACAAGAAATTCAGATCTTTCATGTGTTTTTCAGAGCACTAGCAGGTTCCAATAAAGGCTGGAACAGAACAGACAGAAAAGGTACAGTATACTTTCTTTCCATGTCCGCCTTGCCCACGCACACATCCGTACCGCTTTAAAAAGTATATATTATTTACAGGACATTCACAAATTTAGAAAAAATGAAGAAAAGTAGCAGCTCCACCACTGCATTGAATATACTGTTCTGTATGAGTGTGCAACTCAGCGTTCCCACAACGCGCACGCTTGACATCTGTTCCTCAGACATGAGGGCTCGCGAAGCACGCACACAGTCAACACATGCGTGATCACTAAATTAAGTTTTCTTTCTTGTTTAAGTGAACATAAACAGCTAGATGTGTCAGTATCAGTATATTAAAGCAGTGCAGTCTTAAAGCTGTTTTGGGTCTTAAAGTGACAGTAGCCTACTGCTTTCTGTGTCAGAAATGTTCTTTCCACCCAAAAATGAAAATCACTCACTATTCTTAACTGAACAACTTTTGCAGCTGCACATTTAATTCATACAGTGAGGACTGTGCAGTGTTTTGTGTGTATTTATTGCTAATGTTAAATCATAGATTCTAATAACTCATATTTTTACATTTAATACAGATGCCTGAAAAGTAAAACAAGATGAGTATAGTCTTATGAAAAAAAAGACAAAAGATTTGGTTGCTTGTCAGTAGCATTGTTGTAGTGACAGCCAAAATACATCGGCCTAGGGCTGGGCGATATGGCAAAAATGTGATCTCAGAAAAAAATCCATATTGAACGATAACGATATATATTTCCATGCAAGTTGTTAATTAGGGCTGGGCAAAAAAATCGATTTTTCGATTAATCGATTTTTAAAACGTGGTCGATTAAAAATCGATTCTCAAAGAGCAGAATCGATTTTTTTCATATGTATTTCCGCAAACATTGAACGAAGGAATGGAAGCATTTTAGATTTTGCAAGCAAGACGTGTTGTGGCTTTTAATTTCTTTTTATTAATTACCCACTTGTAAACTGCTGTTCACTGTTCTTTTTTATTAATATAGTATGTGCATTAAATCTATATTCATTGAGTTGAAACGAGAATCGAGTATAAAAACCTACCTGAGAACCAGAATCGAAAATTTAATCAAGAATCGGAATCGAATCGATTTGATAGCTTGTGAATCGAAATCGAATCGATCTGGAACATCTGAATCGATACCCAGCCCTATTGTTAATGCTTCCAGCTTTAAAACAGTATGCCAACAATGACTGAAGCCACAAAAACAAGAGGGTTCATTTATATTTTAATCTGCGCCTCGTCAGTTTTTTAGCTAGCCAAACCACTTCCATATAAAGGAATTCGTGCTACCTTTTTGTCCACAATTTATCATCTTTGGATATTTGTTGCCACTTCCACTCATTTTTGTTTAGTTTTTTTTTTTTTTGTTGTGTCGAGTTTGCAAAGTAGGAAATGGACTTTTTACTACTCATGTGTATTACATATAGGCCAATGTATTTTGGCTGTCACTACAACAATGCTACTGAAAAGCAACCAAATTTTTAATATTTCCTCTTAATCATAATACTATACTCATCTTGTTTTACTTTTCAGGCATCTGTATTAAATGTAAATATATTAGTTATGAAATTGTCTGTCAACATGATTTTAACATGAATTAGCAATAAATACAAATAAAACACTGCATAGTCCTCACTGTATGGATTAAATGTGCAGCTGCGAAATTTATTCAGTTAATAGTAGTGAGGGGTTTTCATTTTTTGTGTAATGAACATTGAACACTCAAGACAGCTTTGAACACCCAAGACAGCTTTAAGACGGCACTGCTTCAATATACTAATAAACATACAGCTGTTTATGTTCACTTAAACAAGAAAGAAAACTTAGTGAGCCCTCGTGTCTGAGAACCATATACGAGCTATACATGCTGGTAAACAGGCACGTCACCTTGTGGAAACGCACAGTCGCACACTCATACAGTACAGTATATTCACTGCAGTGGTGGATCTGCTAATTTTCTGTTATGTTTTCAGTTGATAAGATGTGCTTTTTGATTACTGAAATTTAATTTAACCAGAATCCAGAATAAAACGAAAAACACGGAATTTGAGAAAAAATTAAACTGAATCTGGGGAAAAAACAATAGGCCAATAGCTGTGCTAAGTCCTGACTCCAATTGGCTTTTTTGAGGTCATTCAATCAAGGGTTCACATTTTTTTCACAAGCACTAAGATGTTTTTTGGTAGTTCTCAATAAAGACATGAAAGATCAGAATTTTTTTGTGTAATTATGTGTAATTTTAGACACATTATGTTTATCAATGCCCTTGACTTAGATAAAGTTTAGATCGCATTTTATGACAAATTTGTTCAGAAAACTGTGAAATTCACATACTTTTTCTTGCCACTGTATATAAACCCAGGTGAAAAAAAATTCTATTAAAAATATACTTTAAAAAAGTGTACTAAGTATATTTTCTAGATTTTGTACTATTTTCGTCAAATCCAAGTATAGTTAAGTGTACTCAATTATGTATTAACTTCAACTTAACACCTATTTGATTACACTTCAAGTGTAAATAGTATGCTAAAATGGAACAACTTTTTTTAAACTTCAAGTGCACTAAAATACACTCCTGAAAATCAAGATTTATAAGTAATTAAGCACACTTACAGTACAATTGCATTGTATTGCAATTTTAATGGAAATACACTTAAAAAGCCATTGCAGCACAAATTATAGTTGTGTTTAAGTACATTTTGTGCATACTGCTATCATACTTATAATTAGTATAAACTATGTTAATTTAGTATGCCTCTGTAATATTTCAAGTGCTCTACAAATGCACTTCCTAACTATTTTTAGTGCTTTTAAAGTGTCCCACTATGACAATAATAATGTTTTTAAAGTGAATTTCAATTATAACCTAAACATCATAGACACGTACTTTCAGTGCAATATTATTATAGTGTATTTTTTATATTTTAAGTATATTTAATTTGTACTTTTATCCCCATTTTGTTATACTTAAGCATGAATATTGCTGTTACACTACAAGTGTATAATATAACAATTCAGTTCAAATGCACACAAACAGATTACAAACTGCATTTCAAAAAAGGATCTTTATTAATGACACAAAAGTAACACACAAAACAGATATTGGCAAAATGGGGAACCTTAAACAGTCGACTTTCTTTGAAATGCCGGGAAGAGAACAATTGCGAACAACTTGTCCTATATGGACATCTAGCTCTGATTTGAACTACTGGAGGCCTTGTAACTGGCATTGTTGCACTTCCTCCGTAGAAGGTCCCGGATCTCTGCCACCTCGATGTTGGGGAATCACTCCCTCACTGCATCTGTAAAACAGGAAAGAGACATTTCAATTTCAATTTTATTTATATAGCGCTTTTCACAATTTGTAGTTGTTTCAAAGCAGCTTTACATTAAAAGAAGCAGGGGAAACAGAAAAATCGACAGACAATATAAGTAGCAAAATACAGCGGCTATGAATAAACTTTACAAGTGAGCAAATTAATAATGTCTCGTATACAAGAGGGTGCTAAGTTAAGCCAATGTTGCTTGACTCCCCGGGGTTAAAAAAACCCTAGGAGAAAAACCTCAGGGAGGAACAAAAAGTCCTAGGAGGAAAAGATATACACATATATATATATATATGGGATGTAAACGGATAAGGAGATTTAACGGGTTCCGTCTAGGGCTGCACGATAAATCGCATGTGTTTGTCAGGCGCATCTCCTCAGTAATGCCGGTTCCTTGATTAGTATTAAATCGCCATCAGCTGTTTTCAGATGTAGCAGCTTTAACTACAGAGCCGTAGTTCCCTGACAAGCTGGGCCATATCGCATACATATCGCAGCCGATACGTCCGCGATAATTAATGCGAAATTGCCCCGATTGTCAGTGAACTACCGCTCTGTGTAGTTAAAGCTGCTACATCTGAAAACAGCTGATGGCGATTTAATACTAATCAAGGAACCGGCATTACTGAGGAGATGCGCCTGACAAACACATGCGACTTATCGTGCAGCCCTAGTTCCGTCGGTGGTCAGGCATCGGCTGGGCATCACGTTGAAGGGCAGCCAGTAGATCAGTGGTGTGTTGACCTCCACGGCAGCCAGAACTGGTCTGTTTGTCTCAATGTCCTCGGGTTTGAGGACGAGACAGGGAGAGAGAAACAAAATCCTATTAGCGTAGGGGCCATTCACATGTAATGCAGTGTCACACAGTGTTGTGTTTTAATATCTGCTCGGTTCCAGACAGGCTAGCTATTGCGGCATTAGTAAATTACCCAGACGAGTTATGTGAATGCTTTGTTCCGTACAAGCTAACTTTTGCGAGATAAGTATAATTTACTAGACAAATTATGTGAATGCTTTGTTAAAGAAAAAAAGTCTTAAAGAATAATTCCGGTATTAAACACTTTGAGTCTCATTTCTGGTTTGTTTTGGATGAACTACAGTGATGGTCACTGAAATTTTGACAATGGGTCGTGTCTTGACTTTTTAACTTGTTTAGAAGCGTCTCTTGACTGCTTCAGAATGGAAGTCAAGGGCCATGCACAAACATGTCATTAAAACAACACTTAACGTTCATTTTCAAAACTGTGCTACTCACAGAGTGGTTTGTGGTGTTCGTTGATGATTAAAAACAAATATATCAGAGCAATGTATGATTTCAATCCGTGTTATTTGCTATAGTGGATCTATTTTTTCAGACACCTCACAACCACGTATATACTTCCGCTCTATATTTGAGTCTGAAGCGTTAGCACACTCTTGACCACTTGATGGCGACAACCACTTTGCCTAACAAGGATGCTGAACGGAACTTGGTGTCTAGCGTATAGACAGTCACAATCGAGCTCAAATTCAAACCTAAGGCTGGTCACTGAGCCATCAAATATGGGAAAAATTTGTGCCCTACTCCGAGGGCACAGTTGCTCTGCTCATGCTAGCCTTTTGAGAGAAACCGAGCGAAAAAACTACAACCAGATGTAAACAGACCCTTTTCCATTTCCGGCGGCAGAGTGATATATCAGCGAGCAATGAGTCTTCCAAGAGAAGTCAATGGAATTTTACCAAATGCCAAATAAAACACCACAGAAACTGTATTTCGCTACACTACTTGTTTTTAATCATCAACGAACACCAAGAACCACTCGGTGAGTAGCACCCCTTACGAAAATTAACCATGGTTTTACTACAGTTAAGACCAAAAAAACCATGGTTACTGTAGTAAAACCATAGCTACCACAAAATAACAATGGTTTTGACAACCATGGTTTTCAAAAACCATAGTTAAACCATGGTTAGTGTAGTAAAACCATGGTTTTGCTCATAGTAATCAATTGACCAAAAAAAACATGGTTACTACACTTTTACCACAATAAAACCATGGTTAATATTCGTAAGGGACAGTTTTGAAAATGAAGGTTAAGTGTTGTTTTAATGACATGTTTGTGCATGACCCTTGACTTCCACTCTGAAGCAGTGAAGAGACGCTTCTAAACGAGTCAAAAAAAGACACGACCCATTGTCAAAATTACAGTGTCCATCACTGTAATTCATCCAAAACAAACCAGAAATAAGACTCAAAGTGTTAAATACCAGAATTATCCTTTAATGGAGCATTTCACCTGTAGAAACATTAATCTTTATTGAAAGTGTCTCATATTTGTAGTGGAAATGTAACATACATTTCGAATTTGGTGCCTATTTGACTAAAAAAGGGGTGTTTGTAGTCTCACCACCTCAACAAAGATATTGGACTTCCTTCTTTCAATGATGCAAAATTATAATTTTTTACATCATTGAAAGAAGGAAGTGCAACACTGAAATCTGTATTTCTCCTGTCTCAGGAAATGATGCATGACCATTCAAAAACATGACTGGGGTTCTAAAGATACAAAGCTTAATACAAATGGGTGAAGTGTCCCTTTAGATTTAAAGTGATTGACTGTGTCTGATTCACAGATACCAGTTGGCAAATCATTTCAGAGCTTAGACACTTTTGATATTCTAGGGAAAATTAAGAGACCAGAATTTTGCGACCGCAGTGTACGTGTTGGATTGTATTCTGATATTAATTCTCTAAGATACGAAGGTGCTGGGCCTTTTAAGGTTTTATTGGTGATTAATAGTATTTTTAATTGTATGCGATATTTGACTGGTAGCCAGCATGACATGGGCATGAATTAAAACAATATTAAATTAAAAGATTAAACTTAACTTACATCATTTTTACACAGAAACCTCTTCAGCTCAGCAAGGTCGACCACATGGTACATGACCTCTGTAAACACAAACATGGATAGACATCATATTAAAAAAGAAGACAATCATACAACTTTAAAATATATTTTGACTCCAAGCTTCTTTACAACAACATCTAACGTTAGTTTATCTTAAACTTAAAGTGAAGCTGGCTTGGTTACTAAACAGAATAAAGCTATTAAAACAGGCTTGCAAAATAAGCAGCATCTATCAGAACTTACCTACAGCAATGAGCTTTTAAACAACAGAAATCGTCTAAGGTTATCGTTTAAAATAGCAGAAAGAGCCATTTGCTACAGTTAGCTGAACATCTCCAACACAAGTAATCTTGCCGTTTTATTTTTAAAGTTTTAAACATCGAATTGATTCGTTTATCAGGCATTTTGCATGTTACTTTGCTCACTGAAAAACCGCATGTTCAAGTTCCTAACGTTACTGTGTACAGTGTATAACTTACTCTTAATGTTTCCTGTGTGTGCTTTAAATTAAAACACTTCTCGCATAAAGACAAAAATAATCACAGTGAAGAACAAAATAGGAACAAATATGGAACAGATCTGCGCGATGTAAAGGAATGAAAGTCAAACTTACCTCAGCCGTACTGTTTAGCATGAAAACGAGTCAGTAGCGGTTTGAAAAATGCCGTTGATCCTGATTGGTGGGAATGAATGGGTGGGTGCAGGTGCATTCTGGGAATTTGAGTCTTTTGCCCTGGCGTTGGTACTGCTTTAGCATGCTGCTGTAGATGTATTTTGACTACAATTTCCAAGTTGCATTGGATGTTTTTTTTTTTTTTCATTATTTTGGATCCTCTGCTGGCACTTTATGTACTTTTTATAATCTGCGTTTTCACACTGATTTGTTCTTTATACTTTATCAATAATAAAAATATTAAATATTTTTATAAAATGTATAACGTTTACAAAACATGTTTAGTTGACAAACATGTTGACAGTTATTTTGAGTGATGCTCAGATTTTCTTAAATAAAAAAAACCTTTATCAATTAAATTACATTAGCATAATAATACATGTATTTAGTAAACACACTTGTAGATATATAATGTTTTTATGTTATGTGCTGCCTTGAACCCCCCACCCAGCTTTGAAAACAGAGACAGCAACTCTGTCATTAACCCTTCACACCTCACAACCAGCACTCCTTACAACCAGCTGTGAGGATTCCTAGAAACTTCCACCAGTATACATCCATATACACAAGGTTTCTGGATGTTTCACGAGTTTACTTCTGAGTATTACGTTTCCAAGCACTCTGCCTCATTTATCTGGCAAACCTAAAGTTTAGCAGGGATTTCCCATCCGTATTTGTCTGGATACAGCTCTTTTCATGCAGTGTATTGCCTACATTTTATTATTCTAACGTATTTTATGAAAGTACTCTGATATGCAACTAAAAATACACTTATTTTATAGTGTACTGTATAAAGTGTACAGAAGTCACACTTCTAATGAAGTGAGATCCTAGTATGCTAAAAAAGTAAATTAACAATTAATTTCCAAAAAATATACTTCCCATAAGTATATTGAATTGTCACTCTAAGTATGTCAAATGTAATACACTTAAAAAAAATAAACTTCTATACAATTTAAAATACATTGACAACAAAGTACACTTTCAAAAAGTACATTTAAAAAATATTTTAATTACTGGTAAATTAGTATACTTATTTTTTGGACTCTTAAGTTGAACTTAATTACATCTTTTTTTAAGTATACTTTCAAAAAGTACATTTAAAAGATAATTGAATTACTGGTAAATTCATTATACTTATTTTTTGGACTCTTAAGTTGAACTTAATTACATATTTTTTGAAGTATACTTTCAAAAAGTACATTTAAAAGATAATTAAATTACTGGTAAATTAGTATACTTATTTTTTGGACTCTTAAGTTGAACTTAATTCCATATTTTTTGAAGTATACTTTCAAAAAGTACATTTAAAAGATAATTGAATTACTGGTAAATTAGTATACTTATTTTTTGGACTGTTAAGTTGAACTTAATTATATCTTTTTGGAAGTATACTTTTAAAAAGTACATATTAAATACTCTTTAAATTAAGTACAACAAGTAGAAGCATACTTGTTTTATACTTCATGTACTTCAATCATATTTCTAATACACTAAAGTATACTACTTTTTTACCTGGGAAGCTATTACAATGTTAATCTATGAAGCTATAAGTCTTCCACCCTAAAGTACCTGTCATTGTTTTTGAAGCAGAATAGCTTGTAGGTAACATTTAACCCTGGAGAACCCACGGGTCAAATGTGGCCAATGTTAATTGATTCTAAGAGAAGGGTTCTTGGGTTCTCCAGGGTTAAACTAACATGCTTGCATTTACCTAATTAAATAATTTTGTTTCTTTTCAAGAATCTGTTCAGAAAAAGTACTGTTCGTGCACCAGATGGTGAAGTAGAAAAGTTCATAAAAACTTCTGCAGCTTGCATCTGACAGAGATGCAAAAAGAAGAAGAGAGCGGGCCTGAAACCAAGCAAATTCAAGGTATTTCAATTGTTGTTAAAGGGATAGTTCAATAGACCTTTTGCGAGTCGACGTCACAGTTACGTCACACGCGCATGTGGTGGCAGAAAAACAGTGGAAATGAATGGGACACGAGTGAAACGAACAATATAACTCACTAGAAAATGTTTTGTTGTGCTGTTGAGTGTCAGAATAGGAATGCCAAAATAGACGACCTTCATTTTTATAGTATACCGCCGTCGAAGACACCATTTGAAGATAAACGTAGGTGTTTATGGTTGCAATAAAAGCCCTGAACCGGACAGGCTGGAGTGATGAAATCATCTGAAAATCTTTTAATTATTTGAATAGAAAATAATTAGAGAAGATATCCGGTGTTCTGTCGAAGTCTGATCCCTCTATGTGTTTCTAATAGCGTTTTCATCACGTTACGTTTATAATTTATTTAGAAAGATTAAAGATTTGAATTAGTTCATAATATCAATAATATTACCATTTATTAAAGTTTTCGTATTTTTTTCGTTTTCTATTACTTCTTTTTACCTTATATATTAGCCTATGTCTTCTTACTGTTTGTTCTAAATTATGATGTTTACTAATAAATATATAAACATAGCACAGACACACACACACACACACACACACACACACACACACACACACACACGATGTAAAGTGTTAATAATATATAAACAGGCCTATAAAAATTAATTTGTATGTAAACATAATAGTTTTAGATCACACACGTAGGATAAAAATATATGGAAGAAATTGAAAACAGGAAATGATTAAATGTTTAATAAATGGTATTATACAGAATACATGATAGTATTGCTCTTATAAGTACTTCAGCGATTCATACTGTAAAAATAATTGATTTACCAATAAAGAACAATACATATACATTACATACATGCAAGCATATCAGTAGCCAAGCCATTAAAACTTTTAATTTATTTAAAAAGTAAACGTAACTTGGTGAAAACGTCATAAGAAACATTACACTTAAGAGAAATATAGGGGAAACAGACTTCTACAGAACACCGGATCCTTAAAAATCACAGTTTAATGCTAAAACACTTCACACAGCTATTGAGAAGCATTCACTTTCTGCCACCAGTTGGGCTCCGCCCACAAAAAACCGTCATCTCTGTTTGCAAACACGCAAAAGGTCTATAGATATTCTTTCATCATTTACTCATCCTCATGTTGTTCTAAATCTGCATGATTTTTTTCTGATGAACACAAATTAAGATGTTTTGCGTAATGATTGTAAAAACACAGCACATTGTAACCATTGACTTCCATAGTAGGAAAAAGTATTTTGGAAGTATTGTGATAAATGATGAAGAAAATATTTTGATAAATGATGGTTAGCACACAGTTGACGGTACCCATTCAATTCCATCATATTTTTTTATTCCTTATATGGAAGTCAATGGTTACAATCTGCTGTGTGTTTACCATCATTCCTCAAAATATCTTCTTTTGTGTTCATCAGAAAAAATTCATACAGGTTTAAAGGTAGGGTAACACATTTTGAAAAATGCTAACGGTAGATTAGATATATAACAACTGGTTTATATCAGAATTAGTTTAAGCACACGTTCGGTTGTGTAGACGTAGTAACTATATCGTTATGCTAATCCGTAAACGAACACAAATTTCATAAGCAACACAATGTTTCATCAAAGTAGAATATCGAATCCATCTCAATACAAACATATCGCGTACCTTACCAAAATAAACAACGACCCTTTTAGACCCTTTGCCTCCTGCAGCTGTTTGCATCTCGTGGTAAAGCATTAAAGTTACCGAAGTTAATTTGGGTTTTTGCTCTTTGCCGATCCAGGCAGTTTTTGCTGTTGTTGTTATAAAAGATGGCTTTCATTTTGTGCCTCCTGTACAGGTTGTCAATTCAGCAGAAAAGTTTGCTGTTTTCGCTGTTTACAGACAGGGGGTAAGCGCATGTGAACACGCAGATGACCTATGGTGTCTGCGTAAGGGCTGGGCAAAAAAATCGATTTTCCGATTAATCGTTTTTTAAAACGTGGTCTAATAAAAATCGATTCTCAAAGAGCAGAATAGATTTTTTTCTTTCATATTTATTTCCACAAACATTGAACGTAAGATTAACTTTAATCTAATTACTAGTCTTCTTCAACGTTAGTGTTGTGGCTTTTAATTTTTTTTATTAATTACACACTTGTAAACTGCTGTTCACTGTTCTTTTTTATTAATATAGTATTTGTATTAAATCTATATTCATTGAGTTGAATCGAGAATCGAGTATAAAAACCGACCCGAGAACCAGAATCGAAAATTGAATCGAGAATCGGAATCGAATCGATTTGATAGCTTGTGAAGCGAAATCGAATCGATCTGGAACATCTGAATCGATACCCAGCCCTAGTCTGCATGGACTCGCTGCGCGGTGGGCATTCAAATTATGCTTACGTATGAGGGACAAAAAAGGAAACGTCCATTCGGACCGAAATTTATGATTGGTTGAACATTTTTTGGTCCTACGCCTTTCACAGATGACATAAATTCTACAAATACATTTAAACAACTTAACACAGTGATTGCTATCAGGATGTGAGGAGACTTTTAACCAGCATAACTAAAAATCTTTCAGGATCAAATCTGTTACCCTACCTTTAAAACAACATGAGGATGAGTAAATGATGACAGAATTTACATGTACCCAAGTTAACATTAATGCATTCAGTCTATCTGATGAAGTAACCATGAGTCATTTTCTGTTCCCCCTCTTATCTCTTTTCTCTCAATCTTTCCTTCTTTTAGGGTACACTTGAGGAGTGTCCAGATGTTTATTAATGTTTTATTAATGTAATGTTATGTTTCAAATAAACATGTAAACATACTGTATATTTTTCTTTTTTTTTAAACACCTACAGTAAAGTGTGACACTTAACACATTAAAAGCATCACAAACATTGAGGATAGAACTTCTAATGTGCAGTTTAACTTTTTTTAACTAAATATAATAAAAGTTTTTTTTAAGAAGGGATAAGTACATGACATCTTAAGAGCTAAGGTTATAAAATAAAAAACACTTTAAAAAATAATTCGGGCTAGTTTCGGCTGAGTGTACAGTTTAAGCTGGCATGATTCTGGCACTGTGCTGGCAGTGTCGGCTGACTTTAAGCACCCGGACATGGGCCAGTTTCGGCTGAGTGTAATGTTTTAGCTGGCGTGATTCTGGCACTGTGCTGGCAGTGCCGGCTCACTTAAGGCACCCGGAAATGGGCCAGTGTACTTGGGCCGATTCTGGGGCGTCATTCATCCCAGAGTTGGCCCTTTTCTGGCAGCCGGAACTGGGCCGTGGTTTTTTTTCTGGCCTGCCGGATTTGGGCCATTATTGGGCCAAACTGTTTTGGCTACCTGGGTGGTCTTCTGCATTTGTAATTCCACGTGCTGGCAAATTTCCCTTATTTTTAGAACTTAATGTTGACAGCTGTGGTACTGTACTAACTTGTTTTTCCATAAACAAGACATTATTGGTATTCATTTTTAATAAATAATGTATGCATTAAAGATGCAGTTTGTATTATTTTCGCCGCTAGATGGCGCCAGATCAAACAATAACAATGATGTTGTTTACTGACGCTCTGAAGCAGCGTGGAATTATGGGATTTGTAGTCTTTAACTCAACCACTGATGGCCATCAATCAGACGCGAACGAGAAATCACGTAAGGTAATCAAGTCTTATAAATGTTGCGTTTGATGACATCGTTTATTTCATCATGTAAGTTTATATGTGATGTTCAAAACGAAATTGTTAGTCATATTGATATTACAGTATTAGTCCAAATTCGATGGTAAACACAGCACAGAATTAGGTTTTCAACTTAAAATCTACAATGATTTTTCATATAATGTATTGACAGTACAAATCTTATTGTGAAGTGTCTTAAAATGACCATTTATATTGCTGTACAATACCTTTGATGTGCATATCGTCCGCGGGAAGACGCGCTGATTACAATCTACTCACTAATGTTGTGATCAATATAATAGCATACGTTTTTTGAAGGGTTACGAATCAAAACAACTCACCCATCGCGTAAAACACAAGCAGGATCAGAATCTCGGTCTAGTTAAATGTTGTGGTGAAGCTCCCTCCATCCAGATAATGCAAAACCAAATTGATCCTCTCTCGTTTTCTTCCAAACTCTTCTTGGGTCGTTTGGTTGGCCCGTACGCTTACAGGAGCTGACACAACCAGCGGCAGACGGTACAGAGATATCCATAAGTTCATAAGCAAGCGCGTAGCCCGACAGGCGCTATCGCATAGTTCCGCATTTGTCCACAACACTGGCTCGCTGCGTCCGAAAACTCAAGGCAGTGAGGACTTGTTGCCTCGCTGCCTCTTGAGGAAATGACTTCGGCTTCGGAGGCCTGAAGGCCGCTCAGAGAAAGGCTTTCCGACGCACTTCAAAGGCAGCGTGTTTGAAATATAAACAGAGAGCGCCTTTGTGATAACTAATCACATATTTGAAAACTACAATACTAATTTCTCACTAGAAATGCAATTAAAATGCTTAAAAAGTGAAAATATACGTTTATTTTCACTAAATTTGTGCTCCAGCTGCTTCCTTGGCCGCCATTTTATTTTTTCGAGCTCGACCACTGTTGTCATGTGGTTTACGTCAGTAAAGGCGGTGACAAAGGGTCATATGGATATTAACGTCATTGACAGGAGACTGCACTGCCCCGTGTCAATGTTTTGAATGGCAATTTTCTCATGATTTACAAGTAGTTGAAAACATTACAGATATTGATAGTAATCAGCTGGACAAAATATATAACACTGGCCTAGTGGTTTTTGGACATTTTACTGCAAATATCTTACAAATTGCACCTTTAAACGCTGTTTGGATGTAGTTTCAGTGTTTCATTCTTTTTTGGCCCTAACTCGCGACTGTTACAGTATTATGGTGGAGGATGAAGGAGAGACAACAGATGACAATTTACATAGAACTTTATTATACAAAGAGTGGGAAATATACAACACTACATAAACATGGTATACAGAAATGAAAATTGACCAGGACTAGGATAAACAACAGGGTATAAATGCAATGGAGTTGATAAGGAATAGCTGACAGGTGATGATGATTGACGATCAGATGAGGAAGAGTGGAGGATGATTGGAAATAAAGTCAATAGTAATGGAAACTAGGGAAACATGGAGAAACTGGTAGGCAGACAGACTCCCTCCTCAACAAATGACAGGGAGGAGAATTGGGCATCCTGCAGACTGGAAGGATGCACATGACAGGACGTGAAGCCTCCAGGGCGGTTCACATGGCACCCGGGGTCAGGCAGGCACTTAAGGAGGCCAAGGTGGTGCAGCCTGGGGGCAAGGGAGGTGCACCCCGCACTGGGAGCCAGGGAGGAGCCGACAGAGAAGGTAGTCATGGGGGTGCCAGCAGAGCAGAAATCCACGGAGGAGCAAGCCTAGCAGGAAGACACGGAGGAGTCAGCCGAGTTGGACAAATGTAGACAAGGGGCCCTATTTTAACGATCTGAAATGCAAATGCGAAGTGCAAAGCGCAAGTGACTTTGTGGGCGGATCTTGGGCGCTGTTGCTATTTTCCCGGCGGGAGAAATTAACTTTTGCGACAGGCGCAAATCAATAAGGGGTTGGTCTGAAGTAGGTTCATTATTCATAGGTGTGGTTTGGGCGTAACGTCAAATAAACCAATCAGAACGTCATCCAACATTCCCTTTAAACGCAAGTGAGCAAGTTCCGTGGTGGGTTGCTATTATTATGACGGATTTACCAGGCGCACGCCAGGAGCGGTTTTACACCGACGTTCTTGTAAGAGCAGTCAAAGACAGAGAAGCGGTTTTGTATGGGGATGGGAGAAATCCGCCCAAATCAGCGTCGGTTAAACATGCGTGGGAGGAAATAGCCGCAATTGTCTCATCAGCTGGCATCCCCAGGACGTTGCACCGCAAGCGCTACAATGATGTTAGGAGATGGGGGAGCTTGCCACCATAAATCGGGCACTCCGTGTAACGGGAGGTGGATCTGCCTCTACACAGGACCTGAAGCCAGCAGAGGACATCGCTGCGTCCACTCTCACCGCTAAAAGCCAAGAAACGCAAGCAGTTAAAGTACACTTACAAATCAACCCCAAAGTACACTTACAAATCAAGTTCACATTAAGTTCACATACATTAAGGTTTCTTATGAAAACATTTTAATAATTACTTAAAATACATAAAATAAACGTAATACAGCCACACAACAAACTTATGAAAATATTTTAATCGTTATTTGCATGATAATTTTTTTAACGCAGCCACACAAAATAAATAAAAACTATCACCACAATGCTCACCACAATGTTTTTCCTTATCTCATGTGTTAATATTTTTTATTGTAACAATTTATGATTTACAAAAATAACTGTTGCATCTGTGAAGATTAGGTAAGCAAAGTGTGTGCGCGTTGTCACCGCTTTACATTATGGTCAAGCATGCGCCCTTAAAATAGCATAATGAACAACGCGCAACGCGCCACTGACTTAAGACTAGTTTTTTCTGGTCAGTGGCGCAATTGTTTTTTGAAACTGCAAAATAGCATCAGGGATGGTTTGCGCCGGAACACCCATCCTTTTTTCGCGCTGAACCTCCCAGGGAGCGCAAGTTCATTCCCTAGTTTGCCGACGTGCGTCTGTTGAGGGAAAAACCCGCTGTGCGCCGGTGCAAAATACGAATGATACATGCGTCACTGACAAAGTCAATTGCACCGGGTGCAAGATAGGGCCCTAGGGGTGTAACGGTTAACCGTGCAAATGCGAGTTTTCTCAATGAATGAATTTGAATGAATTACGGTGAAATCCCGGCACATCCGAACGCCAGGGGGCGCTCTCATGCAGAAACTCCCTTTGTGCCACATTGCAAATGCTATTCCAGGAAATGTCTATAGGAATATTTATATAGCTGTTTTTTAAATTGTTTCAGGTATTTTCATGATAATAAAGAATATTTTGAATGATTTTGTTTGACCAGTGTTCCTTTTTTAAATGCACGTTATAAACGACTCCGGCTCATAATGATTTTAGATTGATAAGGACTTCCTACTGACCAAATGCCGTAGTATACACACATATAAGCTGTGCATGAAGCACATAATCGCAGCCATGCGATTCAGATTTGGTATCAGACAGGCATTTTTAATGAGACACACGGTTAATCGTTGCATCCCTACTGGATACAGACTTGGAGAGTAAGGGGCTAATCACACCAAGCGCATTTTAAATGCTTGGAAACGCAAGGTGCGACGCACTGCCTTTTTTTTAAAAGAGCAGTGCGGCGCAGCTTTTTATATTGCTAGGCAACCACTGAGTCAGCTGTCTGGTCAATCAAATATTGAAGCGTGAGCGCTCTTTTCCTGTTAACTGTCATATTAGCAGAAACTTTGACGTGAAAAAGATGTGAAAGACATCAACTGGTTTTCTGCTCTCAGCACTCCTTCAAAAACGCATGCTGTGACCGGAGGCAAAAATCGCAAGGCGTTCGGCGCGCATAAACAGTGCACATACGCTCACTGCCCATAGAACATCATTAAAAAAAGGTGCCTGCAACTGCCATAAACGCTTTTGGTGTGATAAGCCTCTAAGTGTGCGCCTTGTGGTAATGAGAAGCACTCGCCTTGTGGGGATTAGGAGCATGAAGATGCACACCATTGGTAAAGTTAAGGTAGATGTGTGCGGCCCAAATGCACCTGGCCATAGCCAGCGCTATCACGGCCGACACAATAACTGGTTCTGGTTCTGGGTTTGAGCAGAGTTCAGAAAAGAGTAGAGGCTCTAGTCAGAGTTCAGGAGGGTGAGTGTGCACTTCATGGGGTCCAGGTGAAAGAGCACGCACCTTGCATTAATTGTAATGTTGCTTAATAATGCAATTTTGGACAACACATTTTCTCAGCAAAAGTTTTTGTTTTTCTTTTGTGATGGGTAATGGGGTGTACGAGTTGTGGTCAGAAAATAAAGAAACTTAAATTAACAACAGCAAGAGACCATAATGAGAAATGATGCACGAAGAGAATAAAAACAGATGGCATGTCTTCTGTTGAAACTAAGGAGTTTACTAGAAAAGCAAAGAAAGAAGATTGTTGCCATTTAGGTTCTAGTTTCATCAATAAAGAGAAGCTGAAAATAAAAAGACCTTATGTTAGACTTTCCAAAGCAAAGCTAGCATTTACTGAAGATCTTTTCAAAGAAATTGTTACCGTAGTAAAACTGACCAAAAATACAAATTTTAAAGACTCTTGACATATTCATTGTCATATGTTAAAAGTACTTGTGTGTGTGCATGTGTATGTGTGTTTGTTAATAATAATTCTGCATTGCATTTTTTTCATACGCATTTCCGCTTACAACAGTAAACCCAAAGATGGACCAAGTTTAAGAGCGATATTTAACTCAAGCTGCAACAAGGCTTTTGCCTTGAAATTGTGTGTACACCAATAATATCCTTGTGGACTGTGGGTGTGTGACGAAAGTGTTTGGTGTGTTGGAGAGGTGTGTTAATGTGGATATTGCAGACTGGGCAAAGTTAAAGCAGAGTATTGGGCTGAAGAAAGACGGAGTTAAGTGGTAAAGCATTCCTTTTGAAGTATTTGTGTTGACGTGTGCTACTTATCTTGAAGAGATTGTGTGCATTGGGAAGTCACCGGAAATGCATTGAGAAGAGGAAGGAATGGAGAAATTGTTGTACTATCAACCTTGGATACACCAGACCTCTGGAAGAGAGAGGGAATTATTAAGTGTTAATAAAACTGTGAGTTATATTGAAATTTGTCTTGTGTTGTTTTACACCATTGCTAATACTGCACCCCAGTGTATCTTCTGTGTATCCGAGCAGTGTGTGAGCGGCCCCACCCGTGTTGAGGAAGAGGAAGGAGTGTTTAACGGTCGTGGTCTTCACGTCCTCTTATGGTCATCCTCTGCACCAACCCCTTTAACTACCCAGGACTATTCCCCAGTCAAACGTTGTGATTCTGACCCTAATTCACCGTGAGTGTGTGGAGTGCAGTGGGTGAGTCTTTTTGACGTGTGTACACCTGAAGAATTGTAGTGTTGTGCTGTGCCAATGTTGTCAGCGATCACTTCCTAGGCTGAAGAGGAAGCACTGTGTTAGAAGAAGTGAACTGGTGACGTTGGGCGAATGTTGTATCTTTATACACCCGACTGTGCTCCATCAATCTCTTTTCCCCCGCGTGGTGGCGGTGTGGCGACTAAATGAAGTAAGCCCCCATCTGCTCTTCTGCCTAAAGTGAGGAGGTGTTGTTATCCCCCTGTATGCCCAAAGCCCAGACCCCAGTGTTTTTACCTGTATACTCACCTGTACGCCCAAAGCCCAGACCCCAGTGTTTTTATCTGTGTATACTCACCTGTACGCCCAAAGCCCAGACCTTAGTGCACTTACCTGTGAACTCACCGGTACGCAAAAAGCCCGGAGCCCAGTGTACCTACCTTTATACTCACCTGTACGCCCATCGGCCAGACCCCAGTGTTTTATCTGTATACTCACCTGTACGCCCCAAAGCCAAGACCCTGGCGTATTTACTGAAAACCTCCTTGCACCCCAACTTGAATGCCCCTTCCCTGTGTGTGCCCAGAGGGCGAAGGCTAGGACTGGAAATCCCTTTTAGTATTTAACTCTTTTATATTGTTTTAAAAGCTTTAATAAAACTTGTTAAATTTTATTTCCTTGGTTTGTCTCGTCATTGGGGTGTTTTGGGACCTCCTCGGGGTGGAAACGGAAGGAGGAGCGCGACCCGCGACAGGGGCGGTCCGCTTCTAACCTGTGACAGTGATCTGAATGTATAATTTGTACAGCGAGAACTGGTTTTGTAATTTCTTATTAACCCCTTTACTGTCGCCCCACCCTTTTGAGTGGGGGGTGAAATGTTGATGTGCACCTTCAAATTAATATAACTCTGGCATTTTTGGTCTAGAATGTGAACATTTTTACAGAAAAATTCTTATATCAGTTTAAATTTATTTTAATAATTAAAAATAAAGAAATTATATATTAGTTTGATAAATAAAATAAAAATGTCAATATTTAACAAAAGTAATACTGTAAACATGAGGCCATAAGTCTCAAGTAGTTGGGATCCAAATTTCAAGTTCACGAAAAAAATCACAAAAAATGGTTTTAATATTTATGTCTAAAACCTTTTGGATTTTTAAACTGAAGTTTCACTTTCTCACTTTTGGGTTTGACATAAGACTGGTGTATTGTTAAATTAAGTTTCTAAGAAAATGTATTTATTTATAACCCAACATGTGTTCTGTCCAATATTTACCCAGTATTGGGTTACGAATAACCCAGCAGAATTTAAAGTGCTGTTTGTTGCAAGGGTGACATCACGTCACAAGTGTCCCTCTTTCTCTACCTACCTTTTGTACATAGTGCCCAGAAGCATTCTAAGGTAGCGACATTTGGAAAAGATTGGTTTAATGTGAAACGATACTCTGTAGTACCGTAATTCGGTCTGTGCTCTTAGAAGTACAGAGTTCGGTACCAAACTCTATTCAAAACTAATTTGTTTGAATGCTTGCCAATCTAAATCTGCTCTGCAAATGGGGACTAAGCAGTTCTCTGCACTGGCCCATATAGACTCTGTGCTTGCAGAGCTGGTTAATTTAGTTATGCTGTCAGCTACCAATAAGAGTGTAGTGCTGCCCTGAGGTGACCAATTGATTTTTTAAATATATATTTATTTTCTACCACAACGTTTATTTAGTTTTCATTGTTGATTCTAATAATATACAGGGACATGTGAAATAATAATCTTTTGAGGTTCAAAAGTAGCTGTGATGTTATGGTTGTAGAAGAATGGTTATTCTTTAGGTACAAACCTCAATTCTCCATAATAAACTAGCTTCAATCAAGCAATTCTGTGTGTTGTTTACATTGTTTAATATTGTAAATAAAAAAGATAAATCATATCATAGGAATTAAGAGGGAAGTAATATGGAAAAGAAGCTCTGAATGCTGGCCTTGTTTATATCCAATAATATAGCCAGGACATTATTAATTATTACTGTATTTTGCAATAATTTTTTGGTAAACCAAAATGTTGATCCACCATTATTTTATTAGGAGCTTTTGTTTTTATTTGAGCTCTGTTGAGTTTTTTTATTATCATTATAATTATTATTATCTCAAATGAATTGCATTTTGAATTTGTCAATAAACTTTGCCCACACATTAAGAGTGGCAAACATTTACATCTGGTATAGTCTGTTTCATCGTACACACATCCCAGTCAGCAAACAAATCTTGCTGCAGTCTTGCACAAACTTTGAAAAGTAAGTGTGAAACGGTCATTTGCACTGAACTGGGAAAAAGCCAGCAGAGTTGGTAAATGAACACATGTGTTATTAAAGTTTACTGAAGTACTTTTATGGATTTGATAATTGATTGATGTTTGCACATGCAATCAAAATAATTGTTCATTGTTCTATTTAAAATTTGCACACGAGTGACATTGTTTAAACGTAGTTTATTCAAGGTGTTGTCATACAATAAACTAACATGTCCAAAAAAGTCAGTCACTGTCTTATGTCACTTAAATGTAATCATCTTGGCAAAAAATGCAATTACGGTTGTAACCATTGATATTCTGGAAAGTTCAGCTGTTGTGAGTTTTTTTGGTGTGCTCAACTTTACCCACCGCTGCAAGAGACGACAATCAGATGACATCAGTGTACCTCGAGAGATCTTGCGGCGTAGTATGTTTTCATATAGCTCTCGCCGTACTCTGATGTCATCTGCTCTGCAGTTTGCTCTAACATATACATATACATGTACAAAACACTGTGCAGCATGTTTACCTCCAACAAAAGCATTGGACTCATAACAGCAGAGAGACTCACCCACATTCTCACAGACCACCCCCTCAAAGTATTCAGGACAGAAGCGGTCGAAAGTGGACAAAATAGACGGATTTAAATACCAGGGGTAAAGTTGATGTGTCTCTCTCGTTCACTTGTGATCCGATCAACGAAAACACATCTTAACTCTTTCCCCGCCATTGACGAGATATCTCGTCAATTAAGAGAAAACGCTTCCCCGCCAATGACGAGATTTTCCGTCTTTCCGCAATACCGCTATTATCTATTATATATTCCGCAACTTTTTAAACCCGGAAGTATTGCCCTCTGGCAAGCTGCTGCATGTCCGTGTCTGTTTTAAAGATCGCTCTGAATTGGATCTCTATGAAAAGTCCGTCACAAAAATTGAATTATCTCTGCTTTTTGCTCAAAATGTGGTGTTTTTGCAGAAACCTACCCATATTCAAAAGCTGATTACAAAAGAACCACTAAAGGTAGGATGAAACGTTTTTTTTGTTTGAAAGCATAGGGTCTGTTCTTTCATTTGGTATATTGTATGTTTATTTATTTAAAGAAGAACATTTTCTGGAAGGCATTAAACTTTGGTGAAAATCATGAAAAACGCTGGCGCTGGCTGGCAACTTTTTATTAAAATGCTGGTGGTGAAAGAGTTAATACCAAGTGTAAACAGCCCTATAGACTACTGATATATAAGAGAACACATATGTGCACACACTACATTTAAAGCAACACCAAAGAGTTTTTTTTACCTTAAAATAACGTTTCCAAAAAAGTTTCAGTGGTTCATCCACTCAAAACAGGGTGAATGGCACTTTCACATTCGCTTTGCAGCCCTCTATCGGCCAAAACCGCACTAAAGATGTTTCCAACCGTCGGGTAGTGGTCCTGTAGTTCGAGTGAAAACTACAAAAACTTGCTTTACGGCAGACCTACAATCCAATCAGAGCCAGCTATGCTGCAGTATTTACGACAGTGCTAATAAACAATTATGCGTCTAACCTGTAGGGGGAGCAAAGAGCAATAACTCTTTAGTGTTGCTTTAAGTGCAAATTTTAAGCTAGAATTTATCATTTAAATGAGTGCAACCATAACAATGTTTAGAGTTTGTAGTTAGTAGTTATCAGTGAAAGTGCGGCATAGTTCATAGTTTATAGTTGTAAATTGAGTCAGTGTTCAGTGGGAGTTACAGGCCTTATTTGTCAGGAACAGCGACGGATGAAACCAAAAGCAGATGTTGTTGAGGGGTGAACAGAAAACACTTTAATTATTAACAAAACAAAAAGCCCTCGAGGGGGCAAACAACAGTAAACAGGATATAATTACAAAACACACACTTAACACACAACTTGACTAAACACTGGCTTGAACACTAGACGACAAAAGTAATAACAAAACGAACGAGCACAGGACAAGAAACACAAGGGCTTTAAATAAGGGAGTAAATCAAGAGGGGAACAGGTGCAAGGGATCAAACAATCAAAACAATGAGAATGACAAGGGAGCGGGGTAAAAGAGACAGGACAAGGAAAACACGTGGCCAGCTATCAACAAACCATGGCCACGTGTTCCCACACAGAACATGATACTGTCAGAACCCTGTCAATTTAAACTAGACACTAAAACAAGAGACCAATCTGACACGGTCCTGACAGTACCCCTCCCCTAAGGGACGCCACCTGGCGTCCCTCAAGGGGACACACAAGACAAACACAACATTACAGATAACAACAAGACTAAACTAAACTAGACAAAAACAACAAAATAATAAGTCCAGGGAAACACAGGAAAATGTCCATGGATGAGCAGGACGTGGACGCAGCGGTAACTGCATGGGCCTCCACTGGGCGGGCAGGGTCGACTGGGCGGGCAGGGTCGACTGCGCGGGCGGCGCTGGCTCCAGCTTCTCAGGCTCCCAGATTATCTCTGCCAACAGGACCTCCATTGCCCTGACCTCCCAGCTCGTGAGGGTAAACAAGACAGCCACCCTCTGAAACGGGTTTATCCAGGTTATGACCTCCATCGTCCGCTGGTTTCAGTTTTGGCTCGTTCGTTCTGTCAGGAACAGGGACGGAGTAAACCAAAATCAGACGATGTTGAGGGGTGAACAGAAAACTAGTGATGGTCGATTTCGAAGCACTGCTTCATGAGGCTTTGAAACATTTACGAATCTTTTGTTTCGAATCAGTGGTTCGGAGCGTGTTTCAAACTGGCCCAAGTCACGTGATTTTAGCAAACGAGGCTTCATTACATCATAACTGTTTCGAAACGTTTCGAAAATCTGATGGCTCACCACTAGGGGGAGTTGATCACAAATGACCAGTGTCTAATATGTTTAGGTGAACTCAGGTCAGTTTTATTATGCAAGTTCATAAAACATTCATCCTACACATAATACACTTTTAATTATGTCTTAATTAAGTTAAAGAATTTTTTTAACATATTTTAATCAAAATCTTGCCATTATTTTGTAAAAAAAAAGTGTAAAATGTTTGGACATTTCTGCTTTTACACTATTTTGACCAGCAGGGGTCGCCAGCGTGTGTGGTGTTTCGAACTGCTTCGAAAAACTGAATCAATTTGCGAAGCAATTGGTTCAATTGATTTGAAGCTTTGAAAAGCTTCGTTTCTCCCATCACTACAGAAAACACTTTAATTATTAACAAAACAAAAAGCCTTGGGGGCAAACAACAGTAAACAGGATATAATTACAAAACACACACTTAACACACAACTTAACTAAACACTGGCTTGAACACTAGGCGACAAGAGTAATAACAAAACGAACAAGCACAGGACAAGAAACATAAGGGCTTTAATAAGGGAGTAAATCAAGAGGGGAACAGGTGCAAGGGATCAAACAATCAAAACTATGAGAATGACAAGGGAGCTGGGGAAAAGGAACAGGACAAGGAAAACACGTGGCCACCTATCAACAAACCATGGCCACGTGTTCCCACACAGAACATGATACTGTCAGAACCCTGTCAATTTAAACTAGACACTAAAACAAGAGACCAATCTGACAGGGTCCTGACATTATTAGGAAGGCTAATAGCAGAAGAGAAAAAAAATTTCTTGTGGCATGAGGTGATGGTTTTACGGCCCGCAGCCTTCTGCCAGAGGGAAGTAGTTGGAGCAAGAAGTAACCAGGGTGGGAAGGGTTTGCCACAATCTTCTTCACTCAGTACCCTTGAGGAGTACAGGTCATCAAGGGAAGGCAGATGGCATGCGATCACCCTCTCAGCAGTGCGGATGAAATACAGCAATCTACTTTTATCCTTGGCAGTGGTAGCGGCTTACCAGGCGATGATGGAGAAGGAGAAGATGGACCCAATAATCGCTGTATAGAAGTGCACCATCATTGGCTTAGGAAGATCAGCCTCACCCAAGGCTGTTAAACCTGGCGGCACAACCAGGTGCTGAAGTGTCTTGCTGCAGTGTTGGAAAGTCGACGGACAAGTATGAATGCCCTTCCTGCCCCATCATCTTAGTGGCAGCAAAAACCATTTGTTTGGGAGGGTGAGGGTCAAGCCACCCTCACCACCATAAGATCAGACTCTGGTTAGCTAGGCAGAGCATGGGACTGGAAGCTGTTGGCAGCTTGAACAAGAAACTCTGTTTTCCATCTGAAATTGCAGCCACCAACCTGCGACCAGACCTTGTTCTGTGGTCAGCCTCGCTCAAGCTTGTCTACATCATCGAGCTCACCGTGCCCTGGGAGGGTGCAGTGGAGGAGGCCTATGAACGGAAAAAGCTGAGGTACGCTGAACTTGCAACTGATGCGCAACTACAAGGCTGGAATGTGAAGGTACGCCCATTGGAAGTAGGTTGCAGAGGGTTCGTAGCCACCTCAAAATCCAGGATACTCTGGGAGATGGGAGTATGAGGAAAGGCCCACCAGCAGGCAATCAAAGACCTATCCGTGGCTGCGGAAAAGGGAAACCAATGTCTGTGTGTGAAGAGAAAAGACTCCGCCTGGGTCTTCAAGTGAGTTGATGGCACCTAGAAAGAGTCTCAATGAGGCCTCAGGTAAGTATTAAGGGATAAATAGATCGGTGTTGCTGGATAATTGTGATAGATTGCCACCCTGTTTGCAACTGAACCTGTCATGAATTCACAGATTGCTTTAAATAATCTTCAATGATTTATTAACAAGGTTTGTAAAGAACGACATACACTGGCAATCACGTGTAACAACGAAACAATACTCAAGCAGAAGCACATGCACAGTAAAACATGCTGAGCTAAAACAATGCCACCGGAAACCAGTAGCGCCTCCTAGTGGAGCTTACTGTTATTATCATTTAAATCACATCACATCTCCCCTCTTAACTCTTTCCCCGCCATTGACGAGATATCTCGTCAATTAAGAGAAAACGCTTCCCCGCCAATGACGAGATTTTCCGTCTTTCCGCAATACCGCTATTATCCACCAGGTGGCGCCCTTCCGCAACTTTTTAAACCCGGAAGTATTGCCCTATGGCAAGCTGCTGCATGTCCGTGTCTGTTTTAAAGATCGCTCTGAATGGGATCTCTATGAAAAGTCCGTCACAAAAATGGAATTATCTCAGCTTTTTGCTCAAAATATGGTGTTTTTGCAAAAACCTACCCATATTCAAAAGCTGATTGCAAAAGAACCACTAAAGGTAGGATGAAACGTTTTTTTTGTTTGAAAGCAGAGGGTCTGTTCTTTCATTTGGTATATGTATGTTTGTATATTTAAAGAAGAACATTTTCTGGAAGGCATTAAACTTTGGTGAAAATCATGAAAAACGCTGGCGCTGGCAACTTTTTTTAAAACGCTGGCGGTGAAAGAGTTAGGTAAATACCAATTAGAATTAGCAGTGTGTCAATATATTCTGATTAACAAAGTTTTGAACAAAATCTTTTCACTGTAACTTACAAAATAATATCAAAACGAAAGTCAGTACTGTAACACAATACACAACCAGTAAAGGACATTTTCAACTTAAACATAGTCCTTAAACCTGGCGGGTGGTCTAATAGCTCTCCCAGCTAAGGTTCTCTTTGGAGGGGTTTCCAAACTCGGGGAAATAGTTGGAACACAAGACACAGGTGCACTAATAGCATTGTGAGGGATATCTGTGTCACCTTGAGTGGCAAAGTCACAGTCCTTATTAGTCTCTTGTCCAGCACTTTCAGATACTGACTCAGGCACTCCCTGCAAATGCCTCCTGTTCCTGCGGGCAACAGTCCCTTGGTCAGTTTGAATTAGATAGGACCTGGGCTCTTGGGCTTTCGCTATAACTTTTGCTGGGGTTTTCCAACCCTTTTCCCCATCCAATTTGACATTAACCCTCTGGCCTGGCTGCAATGTAGAATAGGTCTGGTTGAGTGACGTCTGTTATAGAAGAAACGATAGGCAGCTTTGGCTTGTTGGTCCTTAAGCCTTATCACCTGATGGTCAATTTCAGTCGGGCTTAGCTGCTTTGGCAACACCAGAACTGTGGTTCTGAGTTCACGTCCAATCATCAGTTGAGCTGCTCTCTGGCCTGTAGCAGTGATAGACGTGGCTCTGTAACTCAGCAAAGCTATCTGGGGATCCGGTTGTCGAAGGATTTTTTTGCGATGGCTACGCTCCTCTCGGCAGCTCCGTTCGCTTGAGGATAGTGAGGGCTTGACGTTGTGTGCTCAAAGTTGTACTCCTCACTGAACTGGCGAAACTCCGCCGAGGCGAACTGAGGGCCATTATCTGTTATAAACTCAAACGGGATTCCCCACCTGGCGAACATGCACTTCAGGTGAGTGATGACTTGATTGCTGCTTGCAGAAGGTAAATGAGAAATCTCAATGTAGCGTGAGTAATAGTTTGTTACTACCAAATACTGTTTTCCTTCAAGCTCAAATAAATCAGCGGCTATCTTCTGCCAAGCTCCTATTGGCAGTGGTGTGGTGATCAGTGTGAGCTTTGAGTTGGTTTATTTTTGATGCAAAACGCACATGTTTTCACAAGCTCAGCAATGTCTCCCCCGACACCTGGTCACCACACTGAAATGTTAGCCCTATTTCGGCACTTTGTGAGTCCCTGATGACCTGCATGTATTTGCGACAGCACTGTCTTTTGCAATGAAAGAGGAACAACAATGCGGTCATCGTGCAGTAAGAGTCCATTGACTTCAGACAGGTCAGCTCTAACAGCGTGATACTTGAGCAGGTTGTGTGGCAGGCGGGACAAATCTGAAGGCCAGCCATTACTTGTATAATGAATCACTGTTTGAAGAATGTTGTCATTGCTTGTAGCTTCTCTAAGTGCATTAAGTCTGTCCTTGGTGATTGGTCTAGTTTCAATCACGGCCTGAACATAAGCTTTGACTTCCTGCTCAGTCTCTGATACTGTACCACCCGGCAGGGGGTTGCGAGACAGGGTGTCAGCAACAACAAGCTGTTTACCTGGTACATGGACAGCTTCTACATTAAACTTCATTAGACGCATCAATAACCTCTGACACCGAACAGGTGCTTTATCCAGGTCGTAGCTGTTGATAAGTGGAACCAGAGGTTTATGGTCGGTCTCGAGCACGAACCTGTCCAAGCCTTGTAAGTATCTCCCAAAACGCTCGCATGCCCACACACTGGCAAGGCATTCTTTTTCGATCTGGGAGTACCTACGTTCAGTCTCTGTCAGTGTCCTTGAACAAAAGGCGACTGGTCGGAGTCCATCACTGTGTTCTTGGTAGAGTGCGCCGCCTAGTCCATAACTACTTGCGTCTGCACTTATCACTGTTGACTTTGTCATGTCATAATATGCCAGTACAGGTGCTGAGGTTAGCATGCCTTTTACCTTTTTGAAGGCGTTCTCTTGTGCATCTCCCCATGTCCACACTGTGTCGCTCTTCAATAGGCTGTTAATGGGGTGCATTATGGTGGAGAGATCAGGAAGGAATTTTCCCAAGTAATTTATCATTCCAATCCTCTGACGCAATTCCGTTATGTTCTGAGGGCTGGAAAGTTCCGCAATAGCTCTGACTTTCTCAGTGTCCGGTTTAATGCCATTCTTCCCGATGATAAGCCCAAAATTATGAATCTCAGGTTTTCTGAATTGGCATTTGTCTTTGTTAAGTTTCAGTCCTGAAGCTTTAATTGTTTCCATCACAGCATGTAGGTTTTTGTCGTGGTCTTCGTTGTCCTTGCCAAAGATCAAAATGTCATCCATGAAAACTTCTGTGCCGGTGTGGTCTCTCAAAAGTGAGCTCATTTTCTGCTGAAATATTTCCGGTGCCGACGTTATGCCAAAAGGGAGACGACGGAAACAGAAACGGCCCACAGGAGTAATAAAGGTTGTAAGTTTCCTGCTGCTTTCATCAAGTGGGATCTGCCAAAACCCACTAGATGGGTCCACCGTGGAGAACACTGTTGAGCCTGACAATTTTGGTGCAATGTCCTCCAGCGTGGGAAGGATAAACCTTTCTCTTTTCACTGCTTTATTCAGTTTAGTAAGATCCACAAAAATCCGAGGTTTCTTGTTCTTTTTAATTACAGGCACCATTGGAGCACACCAGTCTGTAGCTTCCTTTACTTATTCAATGATGCCAAGAGACTGCATTCGCTTCAGTTCCTCCTCCACTTGAGGTAGGATTGGAAATGGGATGCGCCGTGGGGTTACAATGCTGTATGGCTTGGTGTCCGGCATAAGCTCTATTTTCACTGGCTCACAATTTAACAGTCCAATGTTCCCAAAAACATCACTGTATGACTCAAGTCCATTTACTCTGTGAACTAATCCCATCTTGATTGCAGTTTTCCGTCCAAGTAAATTTGTTGTGAAAGGGCCTGACATAACATAAATCCAAAATGGGAAAGTATCTCCGTGTTTTTCACAGTGTGTCATAAACTTGCCTTTACACACTAGCTTTCCACCAGGGCTTGTGAAGGTTGATTTTGTCATGATCAAGGGAGGGCGCTGTTGCAGGGATGAATATGTTTCCTCAGGAATCACTGTTACATCCGCACCTGTATCAATTCGGAACGTAACCGTTGTGCCATTAATTTGTAGATCTTCATACCATTTGTCCTCATCCCCTTCACTGCCATCAGCAACAGCCCCAATAAACCATGCACTGCCCTCATCACTGTCACCATCAGTAGTTTTGATTGCATTCACATTCTTAGTTTTACACAGTGCTTCAAAATGTCAGATTTTATTGCATTTGCGGCAGCGTTTACCTGTAGCTGGAAGTGCCCCGTAATCATGCTGTCTCCCACATCTCGTGCACATTTTCCTTGCTGGATGTGTCACATTATTGTACTGCTCGTCTTTGTTTTTAGCATACCTTTTTTCATACTGCCTAGGCTGCTTGTACTTGCGTGCATTAACGGCACTCACCTCAACATTCGTTGCTCTGACGCTGGCGTTTTGTGCTTTAATAAGCTCCGACTGTCGCGCAATACTGATTGCTGTCTCCAATGTCAAATCCGGTTCGAGTTGTAACTTTTGATCTCCATCCGCGATGCCAATGACAATGACAATGCGATCCCTTATCTGTTCGTCTTTAGTCGCTCCAAAATCACAGTGCTCTGCAAGCTTATAAAGCTCTCTGACAAACGCTTCCACGCTCTCTCCATGGAGCTGCGAGCGTCTATGAAAACAGGCACGTTTATGTATCGTATTCCGCCTTGGCACGAAATGTTCATCAAACTTTTTCAATACCTCTTCATAATAATGCTGCACATCATCCGGAAATGTAAAGGTGCTGAAAATAGGTTCCGAATCTTTCCCCATTGCGTATAACAGCGTATTCACTTGAATATCGTTGTCTTCCTGGTTTAGCTTAGTTGCTATCCGAAAGCGAGAAAACCGCTGTCTCCAGATCGGCCACGCCGAAGGCTGGGTGAAGTCAAACGATTCAGGTGACTGAAACTTAGCCATCTCTTTGCTTCAATCTTGTTCACTGGGCGAAAGATCCCGCTTCTAACTTCATGTCATGAATTCACAGATTGCTTTAAATAATCTTCAATGATTTATTAACAAGGTTTGTAAAGAACGACATACACTGGCAATCACGTGTAACAACGAAACAATACTCAAGCAGAAGCACATGCACAGTAAAACATGCAGAGCTGAAACAATGCCACCGGAAACCAGTAGCGCCTCCTAGTGGAGCTTACTGTTATTATCATTTAAATCACATCACAGAACCTGCATTAAAGAAGACAGTGGGGCTTCTGGTCTTAGTCAAACGGGTTGTTGTGTATGGTCAGGTTGTGGTGAGATTGTGGTGTTAGAGATTGAGGTTAGGTAATGTCAAGGGTTTATGCACTGAGTTACGTGAAAGGAGCAACCTCAGGAGATGGAAGGGCTGAGGAGTAGTGTGGCAGAGGGTCACGCAGTTAACCATCCCACAGAGTCTCATCAGTTCCTCAAGTATACAATAAGGGATATCAACATCAAGTCCTATACAACAAATCTGGTCAATAAAGAGAAAATGACTAGGTGGCACTCTTACCCAACTAATAAAACAGTAAAGCATTCACGGTTTTAAAACAGTAAAAACTTTTATTTTGTATGTTTTGATGATCGCTCAGAATCTGATCTGTAAGAAAAGTCCTTTGCAAAAATGCAATTATCTCAGCTTTTTGTTTAAAATTAGATATTTTTAAAGAAACCTACCCATATTTAAGAGGTGATAAAAAGACAACAAATGATTTTTTTTAACCAAAAGGTTATTTCATTTGATATATTGTAAATCTGTTAAACAGAGCTTGAGTAGTGCTTTGACATTGGCTTCGCATCTTCTTTGATTGAATATTTAAATTTGCAGGGCAACAAAACACTTGTAAACGAAACATTTTCTTGACCGTGCCACAGTGGCCCATTTAAGCCAGTGACAGTTCTGTCAACAGCCCGAGCATCATTCACACTGACCCCGGGCAATCAGGTTATCCTGTCGAGCCCTGTGGAGTTACATCAACTTCCTTGAATTGGCTAATGGGTTTGTGGTAGAGCCCTTAATTTACTTAACTATGGCATTTAGGAAAGTTCTGTGTTTCGAGCTCAGCATGACAACTGACAGGTCCATTAAGGAATTTGTGATGCTGCTTTGTGAAAGAGCAATTCACTGCAAACATGCCACAACAAACAACTATAAGCTATTAGGTCTGACCTTTAGGTCTGGTATTGTAAATAATACAGACTCCGACAGCACTGTGTTAGACTATAATCCAGCTGATTCCAAAAAAAATCTAAAACCTCTTTTTTTCTGGGTCCAAAGGTTTGTTGCAAGGCAGACAGTATATAGATGTATTGTACTATATGTTTTCTTACCATTTCATCTTCCTTCCTACAAGACAGGAAGAAACCTTAGAGGTGAATTGGTTTCACAAGTATCACAATTTGACATGCTTTGTAAACTTAATGCATCTCACATTTACTGTAACTCTCAAACTTTTCCCAGGGTGCTCCCTTATCTAACACACATGATTAAGATCATCAGCTCATTAAGGGAGAGATCCATGAACAGAACCGGGTGTGTCAGTTAAGGGAGACATACAAATTAGTGTGTTATTCTACCTATCGTTCTACATACGTATGTGAGCGATGCAGAGTAGAAACCAGTAGGTGTCATGACTCCTGGGTGATCGGTGGTGTGTGTGTGGGTATGTTTATTTACCTGCTGGTGACAACTCCTCATGTGGTCACTAGCCCCATCCGCTCGTTTCGGTAATTGTTCACCGGTGGTGTCTCGTAAATGTTTTCCTTTTTATAGCAAGCCGTCCTGTCTCTCGTCGCGCTCTCATTGTTTTCGGTTGGTCACAGTCCTGCTGCTTTGCCTTTTCCTGTCGGAGTGTCTGTGTTTCTCTCTATTCTCTGATCCCAGGTTCGGTCCACTGCATCCGGAGGCTTGTCTATGCCCAGAGTTCACACGCCTGTGGATATACATGAACTTGACCTCGATTGAACTCTGCCTGTTTTCCCGGTACAGCTGGTTCGCTTCGTCTTTAGGCGGTACACCAGTTACTTCCGGGTTTCAGCGGCTACCTTCAGTCGTGTGTGTGTCATACCCTCTGTCGTGATTCCATCCAGAGTGGGTCGGCGGTAGACCAGAGTGGATTATCAGTCTTCAGGTTCCGGCTCACTCTCTCCTTCAGTCGTGGGTGTATCATACCCTCAGTCGTGATTCCATCCAGAGTGGGTCGGCGGTGGTCGTTGTGTGAGGCTCTCCTGTGAATTGACTTTTGCTCTGTCTCACTCTCTCTATTTTCTCAATAAATTTGTGAACCTGCATTTGACTCCGAGACTTTTTGTGTCAGTAGGATAATTTTGTGACTTTTTTTAAAGTCAGAGCATCTTTGTTTCCTTGTTTTCTTTCTATAAAGTTAATATAATGTTTTACTAAAGCTTCTAATGATCTTAACCATTGTAAAGTTTTAGTAGTAGAAAGACAGCCAACATATTGATTCAGTGGGATGTTAAATAACCAATTTTGCTGTGCTGCATTAAAAAGGCGCTTTTGGGTACAGCAAAGCAATTACCAGCCCAGCTGTGCCAGCCTTTCTGCCGTCATATGCAGTTCTATTCTGCTAAGGTTGCTTGGCTTCTCTGTCTAAAGGTCACTGGCTGGCTAGGTGAGCACAAGAAAAAGTCTTTCAAAATTTAATAGCTGCAGAAAAAACGGTTCCTTTCTCCCCACAACATATCATTTGCTGTGAAAACTCAATGCTACATTAAATAAAGAACATAAATGATTGGGAGAAAAGAACAAATGCACGTAGTGAGTGTTTAGACTGACAGTGACAAATCCACATTTGTTTGAATATTTAAAGACTTGGATATTCCAACAGCATTTCCATTTGTTTGGCATGGTCATACAAACTCTATGTTCTTGTGACATAACAATGGTTCTAATCAGGGCTCTTTAATCACAGAAAAATTTAGATATCATCCAAAAACAATTGCTTCTAATTGCAGAAATGAAGCGGTTAGTTTTGATGAAATAGTGGTAGAGGTCACGCCTCTCCCTGTAGAATATGGCTGATTACAGGTGGTTATGTGGGCCTGCTGATTGCACTGCCTATCGGTCAATCAGTCATCAGAGGCTGCCAGGGCAACTTGCTTCCAGTTGCATGCCAAAATCTGGAACACAATTCAAGGCTGGAGGCTTGTGAGAATGAAGACATGGAGGTAATTTGAGGTTTTTCACTTTTTGTTAACAGAGATAGTGAGAGGGGAAACACGGTCATTACATCATGCATCAGAATAAATCCTACACCATCACACTTTGGGCTCCATTATACTCCCGGCCCAATGCAGCGCAATGCATGACCAAAGTGTCTTTTGCTAGTTTTAACCCAGCGCAATTATCATTTTCAAATTAAGCGCCACATTGTTTAAATAGCAAATGCATTTGCACCCAATTTTGCGCCCATGGGTGTTCTGTTCTGAAAATGAGGCGTGTTCGGGTGCATTGTTGGCATGTTGCTATTTTAAGGCAACTAAAATAGACTATGCCATTGACCAACTAAAACCTGGTCTAAAGTCAATGGCGCAATTGTTTTTGTTATTTAATGAGCACGTTAGTAATATGCACCTATAATCGGGACGACAACACGCGTTTGCTTTTCACATGGATGCGCAGCAGCACTTAACGTTTTAAAATATGAAAAGTCAAAGGATTCAAGTGTAAAAGATTATTATAAATTTTCTTGGACATAAATAAGGATCGATTATGAGCAATAGAAAGCGTAAAGAGCTGCTTCATCTGTAGCCTGTTAAGTAATTAAATGTTTTGCTTTAAACAAATGCAAATATTGCAATTATTTATATATAATATATATATATATTTTTTTAAATGCTACCAACAGATTTATTGTATATGATGACTTAGGGGCTGTTTACACTTGGTATCAAAATGTGTTTTCGTTGATCGGATCACAAGTGAACGAGAGAGACACATCAACTTTACGCCTGGTATTTAAATCTGTCTCTTTTGTCCATTCTTTACTACTTCTGTCCTGAATACTGTGAGGGGGTGGTCTGTAAGACGGTGGGCTAGTCCCTCTGCTGTCATTCAAACGCGAGCGGGAGTAATTATGAGTTTATATGGACGTGAACTAATATTATGTCAGAGTCCGCTGCTTGTTTAGCAAGTAAACATTGATGAAATAGGATAGCACAACTTTCACACCCTTTCAAAACGAAACTAAAGCGGCTGATCTCAGTAGTTGTATCAATGAAAGGCTAAAAGTAGTGCTGTTCACAGTGTGTTCATGCTATAAGTCAAGAAAAGACGTAAAACTTGTGTTTAGTACCTCAGATTAGATAAATGTGCGGAGAAAATGCGGTCGCGTGTGGCTGTTTGAACACATTCAACCACATGTTTACACTACAAAAGCAATACGATTGAAAGGGGTTTCGACTACCTCTGAATGTGGTTGAAAGTGGTTGAAAGTCGACCGATCCGATCGACGAAAACGCATGTTAATGCCAAGTGTAAACAGCCTCTTTGTACCTGTTGATATGATGAGATGAGAACCTTTTTTATGTAATGCTTTTCAAAGCATTCACAGCGCTGTCCGAGTGCTGAAGGCTCTCCACATGTTTGTAAATTCTTTATCTCTGTTTTTTATCTATGTTTGTTAAAAAATAAAGTATTTACACAAACCTTTTTTGCATATTTGTAAATTATTTTTTTGAGATGACACAGATCATGGAGGCTATCCATTCATTTACAGCAGTTAAAAGCCTGCTAATTTTACTTCCATGACTAAAGGAAAACAACTTTTAAAGGTTACGAAAAAATATTTTTTTCAATACAAATGAAAACAACACATTTTTTATATTAAACTTAAACTGGTGGTCTTCTTCCTCCACTTAGTTTTTCGAATTCTGCTTCCAAAATAGGGATTAGGCATGGCACCAGGGGAAACCTCCTTTTAAAGGGGATGAGAGCTGAGACTCTCATTGGTTTATTGCATGTTACGCCCAAAACACACCCATTACTCATTACGAGAATAGGAACAAACCATTTAAACTATTTTTCCCATTATTAAATTAGTAAAAAATCGGACATGCCCATTTAGACCAAGCGCAGTGTACTTTAGACTATACGCTTAGATTGTTAATATAGGCCCCTTCAAATTTTAACTATTTTCTACAACAAACACTGAGCCAAACAGTTACACTGGACAAAAAAAACTATATGGCTTTTGTTTGTCTTTAATAACGGAATCAACTACATTCCAGTAAGGCAATGTTATGAAAAAAATGGAAACACAATAAATATCAAATTTAATAACTAAACAAAATGGCATATACCATCAATTAAAAACTTCAGAGCTCACAAGCTGGTCTATATATAAAGGTATAAAAATTATCTTAAAATCTCCTTTGAGGCATAATGACTGGGATTTTTACTCTTAGAAGGTCTCAACTAGAATGTTTTTGGGATTGAAAAGAACTAGAATTAAAGAGAACTGATGAGCACTCTTAGTTTCTTTGTATTTGCTGAGGAATGAAGGATGATCATTTAAATGCTAATGTTGTAAGTTATTAAACAAAGTTAATGAACCTTCTTTGTTAATGGAAACTTGAAACACAATAGACAATTCTTGTCAAAGTAAGTGAATGGGAATAGTCTATCATCTAATGCTACCAGCTCTTCAGCTGTGATGAATAAATACTCTAAGGTCCCGCACTGCGTGAATTTAGTCCAAAGGATTTTAGAGATGTTTTGGCTTTGTACTCTTATTAAAAGTTATAGTTAAAGAGTTAAACTGTGCACTGTAAAAATGTGCTGTAGTTATGCAGCTGTTTGCCAAAAACTTACTGTAGATTTAAATTTATGTAATGTACTGGCAACAGTTTGTTCAAAATTATACATTAACAGGTCTTTGTCTTTAAAGAATTAAACTATAAAATAACAGCCTCATGCAAAGCATTCTGGGAACCAGAAATCCTCATCAACCTTTTCCTGTTTTTTTCCCCAGAATGCTTTGCATGATGGTGTTATTTTAGTTTTAAGATAATACTTGTTAATGTTTAATGTTTATTTAACTTAAAGGAATAGTCTACCCTATGTTATTACCTCAACCTAGACAAATTAATACATACCTATATTTTTTTCAATGTGTGCACTGTACAGCGTGTTGTGAATGTGTTAGCATTTAGCCTAGCCCCATTCAGTCCTATGGTACCAAACAGGGAAGCCACCCAACACTTCCGTGTTTTCCCTATTTAAAGACACGGAGTTATACCAGTTAGTATGGTGTCACCAACTTTTTTTTGGTACCATAGGAATGAATGGGGCTAGGCTAAATGCCAACACATTCACAACACGCTGTACAGTGCATGCATTGAAAAAAGATAGGTATGTATTAATTTATCTAGGTTGAGGTAATAACATAGTTTAATATGGCAAAAGGGAAGACTATTCCTTTAATAAACAAACTCTTGCCAGTAAACAACATACATTTAATATGTAACTGGTGAACAGCTGACAGTAATACTGTAATGTCTACTGACATTTTTAACAGTGTGGTTTTTATTTGTATTTGATTTGTTATAGTATTACAGACATATAAGAAAGTATTATAGTTATTTAAACACTGAGCATAAAGAATGTCTCTCTAATATGCTCTTTTATGTTTCTTATATACAATATTTTCAGCTAATGAAAGGAGCAGTATCCCTTTAAGTTTATTTCAAAGAGTAGTTACAGCTAAGGCAAATGAAAAAATAAAGAAAAGGTAGTTCAGAGACAGGCAGTAGATGAGGCATCTCATTAGTTCTTATTACTGCACAAGTCCCCTACAATCTTTCCCCTGTTCTCAGAAATGCTTACAGTAAAAAATCAGTTAAAAGCAGGAGGAAAGCATACAATTTAAGGCAAAAGATTTAGGATGGATGAAGAGCTGCAGCACAATAAAATCCTGTAATGAAGCGGGATGTTCAGCCTGAACTTGGAAATAAAAATAAGGAGAAAACGCAAAGTTATGGACTTCAAAAACAAGAGAAGATAATGGAAAGTGACTATTGTGTTTCAGGTGTGTACATTAGTGGGGCAAAATTTTACTCAGAATAAAAAAATAAGTGTATGCATGTGTGTTGCTCGATTGGCTTGACCTACATTAATTTATTTACATTGTAAGGAACTTATTCCTTTGTCTGAAGCAATGACAAGATGCTGCTGTGTTAAGAATTATATACACTTTATTGAAGACTACTTGACTACTAGTAATTGCAAATATTCAAGGAAAAGCTGCCTATTAACATTCTGCCCAGGGCTGCATTCTCCGATAACGTTGTTTCTTAGCGCGCTACGAAGACTCAAAAGGTACACCTTAACTACAGGTATACCTTTCCTACGTGTGTTCTCCGAACTATACCTTAGGATGTTGCTTAAGGTAAACCTTCTTAAGTTCGACCTTAGCGGGTGCTGTCCGTGGTTGAGGTGCTGAATAGGTTGATATCAATTGCTCGACAATCAATTATTCACTTCATGTAATAGGTTTCGCTGTGTTATGAGATAGCAGTGTTCTTTATTAAAGAAACATTTTAGAAATAGTACAAGTTAAATTTATTAGGAATATCCTGCAAAACCCGCAACTTTATTTCCAAACGTATTATGGATTTCTGGAGCCTGTCTGTCTACCTCAAATATAACATATAAAATATATATATATAATATAATATAATAAATATATATTATGATTACTTTAGATTTTAGCTTTGATTAGTTTTAATGTGGAAATTGTGTTGACTATACAAGCAGTAATCAAGTGCGCAGTTTATATTGAATGTTTATAAAGAATATGGCATGCAGTTGCCTCAAAGTTATAAAACATTAAAAAACTTTGATGCAAAGTTGAATTAACATTAATAATCCTATTTAGATTTTTTTTGTAATTTTACCCGATTTATTTATGCAGCTAAAATACTAGCCGGTAGACTAAGATTTAACAGATATGAAATGCACAAATGAAATAGTAGGATTCGCTGTATAGCTGCCAGTTTCACCAACTCCAACATCCAATATATATATTTTAAATAGTTTCTTAAGCCTGTAGCATTTAATAGTTCGCAGCTGATGTCCCTTTGGAAAACATAATTAAAAATCTAACAACCATCAGTGTAATGATGTCTAATTATGTGAATATTTTATTCTTTAAAGAATATAAATATAAAAAATATATAAAAATATATAAATATAAAAAATATAAAAATATTTGCCTAATTAAAGTGTATTGCAACTTTTTTTTACAAATATTTAGTTATATAGACTGCAATCTAAGCTTTTATGAAAGTGATGGAAAGTTATGTGGGATAAGGTACAAGTATAGCTAAGAGTGCTCCAGACCAACCTTCCGAACGTATGACTAACAGAAGGCATACGTAACTAAGAACGTTTCGGGAAACACGTATTAACGATAAGGTACAGCTTAAGGTACAACTTAAGAACGACGTAGCGTTAAGGTAGTTTAGGAGAACGCAGCCCAGGGCACTTATACTCCAATTACTCCAGGGGAACTGTGCATGAAAAATGTTCACTTTAAAGGGATAGTTCACCCAAAAATGAAAATTCTGTCATCATTTACTCACCCTCACGTTGTTAAAACCCACATACATTTCTTTGTTCTGCATGAACACAAAGCAAGATATTTTGAGAAATGTTTGTAACAAAAGCATTCGTGGACCCCATTCACTTCCATAGTAGGAGAAAAGAATACTATGGAAGTGAATGGGGTCCACGAATGGTTTGCTAAAGAACATTTCTCAAAATATCTTGCTTTGTGTTCATCAGAACAAAGAAATGTATACAGGTTTGTAACAACATGAGAGTGAGTAAACAATGACAAAATATTCATTTTTGGGTGAACTATCCCTTTAAGTGTTTGCTATGTGATAGACTATTGGCGCTTTTCCATTGTATAGTACCCCACGGTTTAGTTTAGTTTGGGTCGGGTCAGCTCACCTCACTTTGGCGTGGTTAGTTTTTCCATCAAGTTTGGTATCACTTCACAGTGGGAGGGATAATAGGCTTGTCGTTATATTTGCGCTGCCTACTGCCATAAGTGTCATTTACACTGGGGACACTGGGGACATGTCCCCACCACTTTTTGAAATGGCTGATTTTGTCCCCACCACTTTTTAAAAGCATTTGGTTAAAATGTTCTGAAAAATCAAGCGAACCAAGAAATGTTAAAGGTGTATTTGCACAAAATAAAACATGCAATGCAGTTTAAAACAATGTACATTGTCCAAAAAAGTAATTTAAACAAAATATTACTGATTCTAAAATGACCCAAAACATGCATGCGCCGATCAGTAACTTGAACAAATTCTTGTTTTTGATGCTGCGTTATTCAATATTTTTCCCGTCCTGCTGTAATGTTTTTTTCATCTGATCTTTTGTCCCCACCACTTTTCAACACAAACTGATGCCCCTGCCTACTGCTGTAACATCATACAAGTGAGAGCGTCCTTGTACATTCCCATTCATTTATTTATTTATCAGTCCACCACGAAATTAAAATTGACAAAAAGATGTTTGCACATCGTGTTTATCACTAAGGTTACCTCTCTCTCATGACAGTTTCGGTTTAAACACCCGTGGCGTCAGTAGTTGACGCACTCCACTGAGCTTCATTGAAGTTGCATTTAAGCATATAATACTGACGTGCTCGTCGCGAATGTTCTGCAACAAACTGCAAGTTTGGAAAAAACTGTTATGGTGTCCCTGATTCTCAACCTGTGGATCTTTTTATCGCTAAAAGGGAGTTTGGGAACTTTATAGCAGAGCACAGATGACACAATTTTTCCTCGAGACAGCGCAAGCTAGCACCAAAGGTAAAGCTAATCTTTGCATTATAGCGATGATGCTTAGTGACGATTGACCAATCAGTGATCTACTGTGTTTTCGGGTCATGTTTGGTATCAGGTCGGGTCGCTTGGAACCCCAATCGAGGTGGTACGAAAAAAAAGTATCGGGTACTACGTACTGCACCCAATGGAAAAGCTCCCAAAAGTAAGCTGACCCGACCCAAACTAAACCAAACCGTGGGGTACTATGCAATGGAAAAGCGCCATATGTATCTATTGTCCACAAAGCATCATACTACCCTTGCAATACCACTATCTACCAAAATGTGTGAAAACTTAAAGCTGAAATCCACTAGGCTACACATTACACCAACGATCATAAGCAGATTAAAGACAATCTTCCAATGTTCCAGGAGATTTTGTATGGACACACACTGGCTTCTTCAAGCAGACTATCTTTCCCACATTTCTTCCCTGCTGGTTGGAAATCAATTTTAAGATCAATAATATCTCAGCTTCATGTCAACAAATCGTCTCGGTTACGGATGTAACCCTCGTTCCCTGAAGGAGGGAACGGAGACGTCACGTCGTGACCGACGAATTGGGAACTCGCTTAGAGAGACCAATCTGCTTCGTATACTACTAAAACGCCAATGAACTTGGCATTGAGATATTTGCATAATGCTGGCGCCGCCCCGCCAGGTGCGTATATAAGCAGCAGGTGCAAATAGGGAAATTAGCTTCTTTTCGCTGAGAAAGCCGGAAAGTGTGACCGGCCGTAACAGCAGGTGGCAGCACCTGTGGCGACGGGACGTGACGTCTCCGTTCCCTCCTTCAGGGAACGAGGGTTACATCCGTAACCGAGACGTTCCCTTTCAGTCGGTCACTACGACGTCACGTCGTGACCGACGAATTGGGAATCCCTACCAAAACGCCACTAGGGGCTGACCTCTTCCAGTGTCTGCGTAAAGCCCTCCGGTTCCACTTAAGGAGGAGGAGATAGGTTTTAGGGCAGAAGGCCGGGCACTAGATGTTCCTTGAACCCCACAGAAGTGCCAGCGACTGGGAAGCGCCCTACCTGAGCGGGATAGGAACGCTGCGGAAGCCACCACCCGTCTTAAGGGCTAATGGTGGGCGAAAGTCAACCGTAGTTGAGGAATAAAGACAGCCGTGGCTGTGTAAGCAAAGCAGTGCTCTGCTAAGGGAAACGTGGGCTGGTAGGATTAACCCCACGGAAAAATACTCACAAAGGAACCCGGTGGGACACAATGTGGAGCCCGAGCCAGACACGTAGGTTCGCGAGGATACAGCTAGTGAAAGGCTGACAGCCAATGCTCCGCAACAAAGGCTGCCAAGGCAGCGGAGGAAGAACAATTCAAACCATTACGCATTTTTGTTCTGAAGGCCTTCCATACTGACACAGTTATGAAGCATCAGTTGGAGGCTGCAAGCCGACCTGCGAGACTGTTCTCCGTGCTCCCCCTGGTGAGGAAAGAACACGAGAGGATACAGGCTCGATACGAACACTGTAAAATCTAATGAACGTATTAGGTGTCGCCCAACCAGCAGCTCTACAGATGTCTGTTAGCGAGGAACCACGAGCTAAAGCCCAAGATGAGGCAACACTCCGTGTGGAGTGCGCTCTCAAATTAAAGGGGCAAGGAATACCCTGAAGATTATAAGCCAGGGCGATAGTATCAACTATCCAATGAGACATCCTCTGCTTAGTGACAGCTTTCCCTTTCTGCTGGCCACCATAACAAACAAAGAGCTGGTCTGAGGTCCTGAGGCTTTGCGTGCGAACCACGTAGAGTCGCAGTGCGCGTACGGGGCACAACAAAGCCAAGGTTGGGTCTGCGTCCTCCGGGGGCAGCGCTTGCAAGCTCACCACCTTATCTCTGAAGGGAGTGGTGGGAACTTTGGGCACGTAGCCTGGTCTGGGTCTCAGTGAGACAGCAGGACCAAACTAAAGCACGAATCGTCAACAGAGAATGCATGTAAATCCCCTACTCTCTTCATGGAGGCCAATGCTATCAGGGTCAGAGTTTTCATTGATAAAAACATCAGACTCGTAGACTGCAAAGGCTCAAAAGGGAGACCTGAAGGCTTCAGCACCATGGACAGGTCTCAGGCGGAAAGAGGGAGGGCGCGAGGGGTTTAGCCTACGAGCGCCTCTTAAAATGTAATAATTAAATCATGCTGGCCAACTGATCTGCCGTTGATAAGTGAGTGATAAGCAGAAATAGCGGCGATATCAACTTTAATGGCGGAGGGACAGCCTACCATCTAACCTATGTTAAAGATATAAAAGCACAATGTTAATGGGCATTCTCTGGGGTCCTCGCGTTTGCGAAGAGCACCGGGTGACGAAAAAGGTTTCATTAAGCGCGTAAGCCCGTCTTGTGGACGGTGCTCGAACCGCGTCGATGGTGTTAGATACCGCTTGCGATAAATCACCTAAACCTTGCGCGCGCTCAACGACCATACATGGAAATTCCACAGGTCGGGGCGCGGGTGCCATAATGTGCCCCTTCCTGAGAAAGAAAGTCTTTCCTCAGGGGAAAACGTCAGGGAGGGGCTGTCGCGAGGAGCATTAACTCTGAAAACCCATTCCTGGTAGTCCAGTACGGGCGACTAATAAAAAGGCTCTCCTCGTCCTGCCTGACTTTGCACAGTGTCTGCGCAATAAAGCTCACTGGAAGGAATGCGTATTTACGCACCCCCCGCGGCCAGCTGTGTGCCAACGCATCCACGCCGAGGCTGCCCTCGGTTAGTGAATAAAATAGGCGACAGTGGGTATCGTCCGGCGACGCAAACATATCCATCTACGCACAACCGAACTTCTTCCCAATTAGCTGGACCGTCTGGAGGTGGAGTCGCCATTCGCCGGGGGCGCAGCTCGGGAAGCGCGTCTGCCGCTGTATTGAGCGAACCCGGGATGTAAATGGCACGAAGGGACCTCAGATGCTTCTGACTCCAAAGGAGGAGATGACGAGCGAGATGCGACAGGTGATGAGAGCGCAAAACCGCCTTAACGGTAAATAACGCAACAGTCGCAATGTTATTGGTGTCGGCTAATACATCCTTCCCTCGCATCTCCATAGCGGAGCGTACAAGTCCCAGATATACAGCGCACCGCTCGCGGCAGTTGGGGTGCTATGCACACCCCTGAGACTGCAAGCCCGTCATACATGGCTGATCATCCCGTGCTGAGGGCATTGCAATATACAGAATGCCAGGAGACCCCTCAGGGGCATATCTTCTATCGGAAATGCCGGGTCTACCATGGGGAAAAATTGAAATGACACGCAGGTGCAATGTTTACACGGTGTATGTCGGTGTGCCACGCTCTCCTCGAGACTCGATCGTAAGCCAACGCTGAAGCGGTCTCATATGAAGCAGCTCGGGCGGCGTCACAGCCGCAGCATGCTGTCATATGTCCAGGAGCTTTTGAAATTGTTTCAGAGGGACCGCGTACTTCCCTCGAATTAAACCGAGGCAAGTCAGAACTGACTGGTTGCGCGCTCTTGTTAAACACGCCAATTAGTCGATCGAGTCTTATTTCCATACTGAGAAAAAGGATCCTCTGCACGGGGCAAAGTTGCTCTTTCCCAGTCGACCTGAAGACTTAAACGAGCGAGATGCCGAAGCATTAACTCTCTGTGTTCGCGCACGTCTGCCAAGAACGGGCTATTATAAGTCGAATGCGAACAACGCTCTCTCTCTGACATTTTAATGCCGTGACTAGCACATGGAGACACGGAGAGAGAGAGACAGCTCGAATGGTGTACTTAGTATTAATATGCCCACCCCACGACGCAGAGCGAAAAACGGTCTAAAGCGAGGGGAGATGGACACATAAAGTACACGTCTTACAGGTCTAAGGCTGCAAACCGATCTGAATATTGAAATACGAGCCTCGGCGTTATCATCCAAAAAGAACATCTTCGTAGAGCCGGTGCGTAAATCAAATCGATCGTAACCCGCCGCGTATTTTGGGTACTATGAGATAAAGGCTGGAAAAACCCTATCATCATCATCATCTCGGTAAGAGGGACCGGCTCGAACATCCTTCGCCAACAGGATATCGACTTTTGCACGCAGTACATGTGCATCGGACGCTTTCACCACAGTGAAACGAAAGCCCGAATTTTGGGGTGTGCCGGATTCGTAACCGAGGCGGATCGTGCGTAAAACCCAACGAAACGGGCTGGGAACTGAAGCCAAGCACCCAGGCACCGTACGAGGAGAAATAACGACACTACCGAAGTACCCGCGGTGGGGCAGCGAAGCGAGACAGGTGGGACTGCCGGTGCGTCTGCTGTGACAGCATAAACATCTACAGTATGTGTGTGTGACACTGACCTGAGCCCGCTGAGGGTAACGGTCGTCTGGTCTCCTCTACGGAGAGCGCAGACTCCGATGAGGGTGCTGGTGGTCCGGTCTCCTCAGCGGAGAGCTCGGACTCCTCAGGTCACCCGCTGGCGATAGAGGAGAGGTAGGGGAGCTGGTGTGTACCCGCTCACGGCTCTCTCGATCCTCCGGAGACCTAGAGAGGGAAGAGGAATGCACTCTTATGTGTGGTTAAGTGGGTAGCGGCCGAACAGCCGGTGGAACATATGCAAACCAAGGATTTTCCACCCGACCCTCTATCGGGGGAAGGAGCTCCATCTCCTGAAGAGTGATCCTCTGCCAATCCGGGTCGCCCTTCACTGGCCACTTAAACTCCCGAATTTCACGGGAAGCGGCTAAGCGGGTGGGGCGAGCTGCTGACGACCGTTTCCCCTGCGCTGCCGAGATGGGGTCCGAGGAGGGGAACGGAGGTGGTCGCCGCAGGACGCCGACGGCGAGAGGCAGACTGAGGAGCCGGCGTGGTGGACCAAGGGCAGCTCTCTTCCGCCGGGGCGTGACCTAGGAGATCGCCTCAGTCTGCACAGCGGAGCTGTACGACTCCCCTGGCTCGCCGAAGAGGCCGGTCTGTGAGACAGGAGCATTCAAGTTGTTCTCGTCTGCGTCCGTCATGTCAGCCAGACACAGCCAAAGGTGGCGATCTTGAACCACTGTGGTGGACATCGCACGACTGAAGTCGCGGCCTCCCTCGTAAATCCTTGGTGAGCCTGCAGCAACGTTATTGCGTGCAGGGCCGAAGCCGCCTCTCCGGCATGCCTGATGGGCAGCGTCCGTAACCGGAGGACTGTCTACAAACACGGGAGGGAAGGGTTGGGTGGTCCCTCCAGGAACGCATCCCGCTCCACTGAAGGGGTCCCCGCCCTTAGCGGCTCCGTTGGTGAGGGAGGTGAGGGGTGAAAGCTGAACGGCCGGACGGCCGCAAATCACGTCAGCTCTTCGTGCCGTCGGGAAAGAAAGGCACAGGAGGAGAGGACCGAGAGGCCCGAACAGCTCCGAAGTACCAATCATGTGGGCGGGACGGTTCGGGCGGAGAGGGGTTAACCTTTCCAACTCTACCGTCTCCGCCGCTCGAGCGGGCACGGCCGCCATCTCCGGAACGACTCTGCCTCGGAGGAAAAATGGACACCCCTCTGATGCTGCAGAAGTGACGGGACTAGAAGGAGGTCCAATGGATTCGGCAGACATCGTAGAACACGACTCTGCAGTCTCCACCGGAGCCTCAACCGGCTGAGGATGAGAAGGCCGGTAGGTGGAGGACGCATCCTCCGTCCTACTCAGCGTAGTGACGCGAAGGGCGCCCTGCGAGCGCTTGACAGCCGCACCATGGCGGCGTCAGCACTGCAAAGGCGCGGACAGCATTCCCGTAGAAACGACAGTCGTCTCCGCAATCCAAGAGGGTTATGCTCTCACAGAGAGAACAGAAACTCTCCACGAACGCAGCCCCGGAGTGCTCGATGCCTGAGCACGAAGACAGCGCTCGTGACCGTCACTGGAACCCTTATACTTCTCGCATCCAAGATCGCACGGCGAAAAGCTATCCTGAAAAGGACGCTGATCTCCGCATATACGAGAGAGTGGCTGCCTTTAAAAAGACACAGAGCTCTCACGTATCACTCTTTTAGGGAAATCACTCTTTAGGTGCTCAGCTGATGATGCGCACAGGGAAGGCAACGCACACACTAAACTCAAAACAAAAAAGATGCAGAGCCGTGGAATACTGCGAGCGTCCGCTGTGTTAGTACTGCTTGTCAATCAACTTCAGCAACCGTTCCCAGAAGAGCAGAGAGTAGCTTCTCAGTAGCAGATAAAGCCGGCTTTCGAAGCGAAAAAGCTAATTTCTCTATTTGCACCTGCTGCTTATATACGCACCTGGCGGGGCGGCGCCAGCATTATGCAAATATCTCAATGCCAAGTTCATTGGCGTTTTAGTAGTATACGAAGCAGATTGGTCTCTCTAAGCGAGTTCCCAATTCGTCGGTCACGACGTGACGTCGTAGTGACCGACTGAAAGGGAACTAGTAGTTTCCAGTCTCTATTCATTTAGAGGCAGTCTTCAAGTTGTGTTATTTATGTGTGGTCTGCTGGTAGATGGATAGCAGTCTCACTCTGAATTCAAAATAGACAAGAAAATATGTGGTGAAAAGAATGAGAAACCATGCAAGAAACTCTATCAGCCCCTCATTGTATTTGTACTGGACTGACTAAAAAGTGAAATTTTGGAGCTCATACATCACAAGTTTTTAATACCCTGCCAAAGTGCTGACCATAGGGGTGTGAATGGGCTCAGTGCGTAGCACATTAAGGGTTGAGTAACATTAATTTTATTGCTAATACTGTTGAGAGTCATTTTTGCTTTAAGTCATGAAAATTTAGAATTAAGAGTCGCAGGCAGTCAGAGGCTAGCGGTGGACACATTTCTGAGTTTTCATTAAAAATGCAATAAATGTCAGAGCAGATTGATTTGATAATGAAATAATGTTCATTTCACAGTGAGCACACACTGTACACACAGCCTGAGTAAAATGCTGACACTGTCATTTTCATGAGAAATCACACTCTTATGCTTGAAAGGCCCAGTATGGTTTTACTCTGGGCACATTTTTAGTATCCTCAATATTTATTAACCTCTTTTAATTTTCATGTCCCTTTTTGGATTAATGTCATCTGTATTCACATCTTGAACAAGAGATTGTGGGTTATAACATTGTGGGTGTAGTTTTATATAGGTTGTTGTTCAAACACACAATCTGTTCCATACTTTGGTTAAGATTGAATATACAGTCTTGGAAAAAATTTGGTAGACCACTCCAGTTTGCCTTTAATCATCATTTCTACATGTATTGTGACCATATCAGTTCAGTGTCTGTTGAATTCCAACAAAAGCAAACCTTCGGAGTGACATAAAGTCACCCAACAGCAATATACTGTAAAAGACTGACACTAACCATGACCCATGAAACATGTGATTAAAAATCACATTGTTATTCCGTCACTTTTTTCCCTAAAATACATTACTGTTTTCTTGCTTAAAAATTAATATATACTTGTTTTCTTTGCAGATGTAATGAGACTGGGGGGCCACACTTTATTTTACGGTATCACTGTTACAGTGTAAATATACATTTAAGTACTAAGTAATAATCATTAATAACATGTACTTACTATAGGGTTGGGGTTAGGATTAGGGTTTGGTTTAGGGTTAGTTGCATGTAATTATGCATAATTAACTGTTATTACTATAATAATTACATGTAACGTGTAACAAAGACACCGTAAAATAAAGTGTTACTGACTGGGGCTAGATCCAAATGCAGCAAAAAGGTTTATTAAATCGATGTTGTTTATGGTGAAGTGTCCTGTTTCAAAATTGCATTGCAAATGCACTGTTGTACGCAATCTGTCCACATGTTCTCAAAAAGTGGTCTGCACGCAGACGAGGAGTGCGGACAATGAACCCTCCTGATGACGAAAATTATGTCATGCAGTCCTGTATGCGGACGGCCCGAGTAAAACAACACCACAGAACATGACCATAACAAGATCTGCAAACATTGCATATTTTTGTTAGTTTGTCCAGTTTCAGTTTTCTCCAAATAAATGCAAATAATTATGAATAATGTATCATGTTTGTTTTTTTTTTAGGGTGGGGATGTTACGTGCTCTGAGGATTCTGTTTTTTGTTGTTGTTGTTTTTGCTTCTATTCTTTCTGCTAGTATCTCTTAGGGCAGTGCTGCTGGTTGCCTATCATCGTTATGACGTACACCTGGAGAAGCGTCATTACTTAAAGGTCGGATGTAGACCGGAAACGGAGTGGGAGCGGAGAGAGAGAAAGATCTTTGTTTGTTTTCGTTTGGTCACACTGGGATGTTGGCGTGCCTTGGTTTGTTTGTTATTTACTAGTGATGCAAAGTCCGATTCATTTTCGCGAACCGGCTCTTTTCGGACAGTTCGGCTCATTGAACCGGTTCAAAAAGCCGATTCACCGGTTCCTGACGTCATCAAGAAATTACATTACTATACGCATTTATTGTATCAATGAAACATTCAAATAAAGTCGTTTGTGTCAACACATTAAAACATTTAAATAAAAAGTTGTTTTTGTGAAGGCATAGGTGATTTATTGCCTTGCATTCACAAGTTAGTAATGTTTGTGGTCACAGTTTAAATTGCGGATCATAAATAATAAATAAATAGTAAATGCCAGATATAACTGACCGGTTTTGACAAGCCTACAACTTGAATGAGATTCCTAAAAGACACTGATGCACAATTGCGGATGTGTGTAAGTATAAATAATAAATAAACTTGTGTGTTAAACTCATTGGTCTTCCTTAAACAACTACAGTATGATTTGCATGCAAAATAAATCGTATCAAAACGAATAAAACAAGCATATCAAGTATAAATAATAAATAATATAAATAATAAATAACCACTTTTAAATGGTGAGTATATCTGGTGTGGGGATGAGCAGGAACAGTTGGTTTACATGGAAATCCAGTTTTTGTTAAAAAAAAAAAAAAACAACAGCATCAAAACAACAAGAAGAATAGCAGATTAAACATTGTGGTTAGAGGCCCTATTGGGTTTGTATTGGCAAATTTTGGCCTGTGGTAAAACTAATTGAATAAGTCTGTGCTATGCCCACAAAGTCAAGTGGCATTTTCTTATCTGTGACTTCAGTTAATATTTTTTTATTTATTTATTTTAATAATAAGAAACTAATAAAACAAAAAACTTCGCGCATCAGGCTCGTTCAAATCCTCGGTGATTCACACGCAGTGTCAGCAACTAATCCGTCAGAATCGTCGGCAATCCTCGCCTCGGCAATCATCGACAAACTTTGTTTGGTTCTATGAGTCCGACGTGCTATTTCGGCTGTGCGTCCTGCGTCATCAACCCGGAACCTATGCCCAAAACTAAAGTTCGATTCAGTTCGATTTGCGAACCGGCTCGACCGGTTACTTCCTGAGAACCGGCTCAAAAGAACGATTCGTTCAAGAACCTACCCAGCAAACATGTCCCATTGGGCCCCAGGTGGGGCCACTGTGGGCAAAAAATTGGGGCCCACAGCGGGCTGTTCCTGTGGGCCCCACTACCGGCGTGAAATGCGGGGCACGTGTGGGCCCCACACTATGGGGCCACAATAGGGCCCCAGTGGGACAGCCCAAAGTGTGGGCTGGGTGTGGGCTTACTGTGGGCACATTGGGCAAAGCGTGGGCTAACTGTGGGCAAAGTGTGGGCTTACTGTGGGCACATTGGGTAAAGTGTGGGCTTACTGTGGGCACATTGGGGAAAGTGTGGGCTAACTGTGGGCAAAGTGTGGGTTTACTGTGGGCACATTGGGTAAAGTGTGGGCTAACTGTGGGCAAAGTGTGGGTTTACTGTGGGCACATTGGGTAAAGTGTGGGCTAACTGTGGGCAAAGTGTGGGTTTACTGTGGGCACATTGGGTAAAGTGTGGGCTAACTGTGGGTTTACTGTGGGCACATTGAGCAAAGTGTGGGCTTTCTGTGGGCACATTGGGCAAAGTGTGGGCTTACTGTGGGCACATTGGGCAAAGTGTGGGCTAACTGTGGGCATATTGGGCAAGGTGTGGGATAACTGTGGGCAAATTGTGGGCCTAACTGTGGGCACATTGGGCAAAGTGTGGGCTAACTGTGGGCACATTGAGCAAAGTGTGGGCTGTGGGCAAAGTGTGGGCTTACTGTGGACAAAGTGTGGATTTAATGTGGGCACACTGGGCAAAGTTTGGGCTAACTGTGGGCAACGTGTGGGCACATTGGGCAATAAATACAGTAGGCACCCTGGCTGTAAATACACGGAAGTAAAATATAGAAAATTATGTGCAAAACATGTGGATTGAATACTGAATTTCTTTTATTTTACAAAATCACATAAAACCGCTTATTACTAAACAAAAGAAACAGAACAATGTGAATCTCCTCAGGGGCACCAGTTGATATTATCTTCTGGTCCTTCTGATTCCTCCCCCATCCTGCTCTCTGTCACTGCAGATGTGGTGTCCTGGTTGCTTTTTTGTCACAGCATCTAAGTGAAAACATAAAAAACAATATAAACATCAACATTAAAACAAGTTTTTTTTTACAAAAACTCAATCATGATTAATCCAAGAAGGAAACTAATTATAAAAGGGGTTTTCAACATTTTAACATTGTTTTTAGCCCCAATTATTAAAATACTTCAATTGCTTGATTTGAGACCTAGTTATTATGTGCTTAACCTTTTAAGTTTCACCCCACCCTATTGAGTTAAATCTACACTCTTGAAGCTTTCAAACAATATACAGTTTGTCATGATTAGATAAGAATTCATATGCAAGCATTGAAGTAAGTGTAGGCGTCCTGCTGGTGGGACAGTGACATTTAGCAGAAAATAAATGTTTTGAGGCACACTCTCTTCATAAATGAATCAATTACTCTCCCTACATAATTTATTTTATAAAACACTGTTGAAATGTCTATTCTGGAGGCTTAGACCTTTCCAACGATATATAGTTTTTAGTGATAGATTAAAATTTACATCAACAATATTAATGCAAACTTAGGTGTCCCGTATTCGGGACGGCTGCGCTTAAGAGTTTAAAGTCTAAGCTATATATATATATATATAAGAAATCGTTCAGTGCAAGATACCATTGGTGTAGTAGCATATATAAGTAAATGTATACTTGTAAATGTAAGCAAAGGGACTTACATTTGCTCCCGCCCGGATTTATGCCTAAAGAATCCGTACAGCTGATCTGTCTTTTATAAGTCTGATAAAACTAAAAGGTCTTTATATATTTGAAGGATGCAATACTACTCTATAGGTATATAAGATTAAAGGAGAAGTCCATTCTTAAAATGGGGCCCATTGAATTTTCATAGTAGGAAAAATTACTATGGTCAAGTCAATGGGGACCATTTTTGAGTGAACTACTCCTTTAACATTAGCAGAAACAGTGTGTGGTGTTTTATGTGAGCTTTAAGGTGGCAATAATAAGATAAGTGCTAAGATACTATAACAATGTATACTGCACTAGTTTTTCTTACCAAGTATTTCAAGTAGGTTTTATTGCTTTAACTGGATCCAAATGGATGATCTTATAATTGTCTTTGTTTAAGGGTACATCTTTAGGATTTTATTGCAGAAAGCTGATGGATATTAACCAGCGAGTCACTATTTGATTTAGGTGAATGAGCTGTGTTCTGACCTTGAGCACAATAAAATATAAAATGATGACAGAAAAACATTTTTTATTAAAACTATATGCATCTTCTAATACATGATATGGGACTGAGGTGTACATCAAGTCAAAGTGAGCTCTGACTATTTAATAGGTAGTTAATATTTTGTAGTTATATTTTTTATTTATCCATTGTATTGAGGAGAGCGTTTTGAGCACTTATTCTGACCCATTTATTTTGGGTGCAAATACAAACAAAGTAATACTTACTCTTCAGCCAATGGAAAAGATCAAACACAACAAGAAAATTAGCTGAAAGAAAAGTGAACATAAAAGTACAATAGTTATTAATGCAGAATTGATGGCTTCTGTTTAAATTCTTCTACTGTAAACTGTGTTCCCGTACTGTAAGTTACGTTATAACCTTATTATTTACGCGTAAAAACCCTACATTGAAATAACCTGCGTAATAATTAACTAAACAACGTAAAATACATTTAAGAACGAGGATAACACATTTTATAGAACTAAAGACAAATAAAATATCTGCTCTACATTAGCTCATAGCTACATCACGAGGTCAGTCAAACAAACAGCTTAAATCAACAGTAAACATTAAAGTTCATAATATTTTAGTCATATCAAATTACTAACAACAAAATGAACATTACTGTGAACTTATTTTAATGAAGTAACCAGGATTTAAAGAAAACTTACCTCAGAATTTATCACAGAAACGAAAACTGTCGTCTGAGGTAAACATCGGTTAAATTCAGTTTTTGAACTCACGAGGACGGAGGCGCGTGCCCGCAAATAATAGGTGTGTTCGACCTCATGCGGCGCTGATATGATGATGACGTTAATGTACCGCGAGAGCGGTTCGAAATTAGACATCTACGTGTAATTTCTTGACTCAGTCTCGCGATACGTTTACGTCATCAACATATGATGTGGGTTCTCGCAGCGCTTCATGAAGTCGAACATGCCTATTATGCTGCGTTCCAGAGCCCATCCGAACCAGTGGGACGTGGGACTTATCCTACCTCCAACTAGGAAAAGTGCACTGGAATGCATGTCGAAGTGGAACCTCCTACTGGCGAACTCGGGGGAGTTCGACCTACCCCGACTTCAGCAAAAGAAGTCGGAGGATAATGGCGGCGCCCATGGAGTCTCGCGTCGTGAGAGGTAAAACTTCAACAAATAGGCTATTAACTGTGCTCCCGTTTGCTTTTAGGGTTGTTTTAGACACTTTACTTGTTACTCAACTTGTTGTTTATATTGTGGCGTGAAATTATTTTGTTATTGGTTAGCATGACAACACGGTAAAAACATACCCATTACCTTATATAACGTTTAGCGATATGCAGCCCTTCTACATAATGGCTTTTAAATAATGAAGATGTTTTACTAAGAAGACCGCTATATCGTCAACCAATGTTACACAGTGCTGGACAACATGATAATCAATGTGTTAAACTTCTCTGTTTGTTATTGTTAATATTGTTATATTTCCTGTAAAGACACTGCGATTAGGTTAGCAGACTAGCATTTGTAGTGATTAGGATATGCGGGTGTACAAACGTTAGCGATGAGCTGTTTCTGATGCATAGGCCACCTATATTGTCATGCTGTTGCCCTCTTTATGTATAGCCTGTACATTGTCATGCACCGTAATTGTAACGTTTCCATAAACTAAATTACGTTGTCATTAACTAAATTAAATCTGTCAGTGTTTTTAGATGAGGGGATGAACGTGTTCCTTGACGAGGACAGATCCCAGCCCTTCGTTGGACCTATTTACCAGCAAGGTGGTGGTGACCGGAATGCCTACTTCCTTAATGAAGCCTGCACAGTAAAAGTGGAAATGGTCCTTCCAGGTCATGGTACAGGTTTGTATCATTTTCAGCAATAGAAACATAACATGATAACAAAGACAGAAATTCACCACATCCTTAATTCCTGATAGAAACAGAGAGAGAGACAGGGACAGAGAACCAGGGAGAGGAGAGTATGGAGGAGTCCAGGAGCTCAAGTGCATCAGAGATGCAGAGCAATGATGCATTTACCAGAGAGCATACGCTCTTTCTCATTGATTTAATGAGGAGACACTTAGAGGCAAATGGGAGTGAACTCCCTCACACTCTGGCAGAGCTTAATGTCAGGATAAAACATGGGAAAGGCTCAAAGAAACATATGTGGGGGGAAATGGCTAGTCAGCTGTCTGACCATTTTGGTCAGGCATTTGATCCTCCCAGAGTCAATAGAAAATGGAACACCCTTGTGGATGGGTATAAAAAAGTAAAGGATAATAACAGGAGCACAGGGAGGGGAACTATTCGCTTCAAATTTTTTGATGAAATGGATGCTCTTTTGAGGGCAAACCATGATGTAGAGTTCCTAGTTATCGGAACTTCAGAGGGCATCCAGATTCGCAGGCCTGATCTGGTCAATGACGGTGGGCAGGTACTTGCAGCCAGCCCATCTCCACAGGGTCACATAGCACCTAGCACAGTGAGCACATCACCTAACACAGTGAGCACACGTAGACAGAGGTTTAGGTCACAGCAAAGTGAGCTTGTTGAATTGCTCAGAGAGTCAGAGTCTGCCAGTCAAAGGAGGCACAGCGAATTGTTAGCTCAAATGAATCGGGCTCAGACCTCCTTTGAGGTTCTAATGAGAGAATTTCTGAACAAGTCCTAAGGTACAGTCATTTTTGATGGAGCGATGGCTAATGACATCCTGTTCTTCTGCTTTTACATTCTTTTGCATATTTGTACAATATTATTTAAGTGACAACAATGTTCTGTTGAAAAGGTATGTGTGAACCTGTTAAATTCAGCTGTTTGGTTAAAATAAATGTATCACCATAACTTACTATACCACTTGTTTCATACATGTTCTGTGAATTAACAGGTCCCAGTGCCTGTACTATCTTTAGTTTTATCCTGTTTGTTTAAAAGACATGAATAGTCATAACCTACTATTCCATTTGCATGAAATGAGCATTTGTTTTAAGTGTTAACCTGTTTGGTTGAATGAAATGCATTGTCATGGTCTACTGTACCATTTGTATGAAAATATGGCTTTATTTTCTTTAGTACCGGTGCATAAAATTTTTTGGACATGCCAGTTCAAAATTTCAAACACAGTCCAGGGCTTATGTATTGTGATTGTACATTACTTTATTCAAGTAAAGTTTATTTTTTTACTCTCAAACTGTTGGTGATGTTCTCTTTTCATTTAAACACAAGTGTGAAATGTATGACACTTCTCTCAAAAACAACAAATTCCATAAACTCAAGCAGAAATCAGACAAAACGGATATTAATAATAGCACTGAAGAACATTGTTAATTAGTCAATGTCTGTGTCCTGCAAAAAATTTTCAGCAGTTTTCATCTCCTTGATGTGGACAACCACGTGGATGCTCTTCACAGATGCCTGCAGGACCTGTGCACATATTATGGAGCATACACGCACACATAATAAGCATGACAACTACATCCAGTCTGGTGTTCTGGAGATCTCTAAGTCTTCTCCATTTACACTTTAGTCTACCGAATGCCTGCTCTACCACTACTCGGCCACTGCTTATCTTAGAGTTGTTCAGTTGGTCCTGCAAGGTGAGGGCTCCGTTGTCCCTCTTCGGGGTCATGATGAAAGGGTAAGCTTGCCCAATATAGGCACTATCCCCAAGCAACATGAACATCTCCATCTTTTCATTCCAGTGTTCAAAAAATGTAGATTTTCTCAGAATTCTGGCGTCATGCACCTTGCCGGGTGCCCCCACAAATATGTTGCGAAACCTCCCAGTCTCATCCACGATCCCTTGCAGAACAACAGAGTAGTAATTTTTCCTGTTTAAGTAGTCCCCCCCTCTGGTGTGTGGTCTTTGTATTTTGATGTGACATCCATCTATGGCCCCGATAATTCCTTGTATCCTACACTTTATGTTGAAAGCTGCAGAGGAGGCCGTCTTCTCACAAATGGTGGGCCAGCTGATAAAAGAGGGAACCATCTTGCAAAAAGCAGAGAGCATTTCCACAATACATCTATGGACTGATGATTGTGACAGGTTAAATTTGTCTGACATTTCCCGAAAACTATTCTCATTGGCCAAATACCACAAAAACAGTACAACCTTTTGCCTCAGAGGAATCGAAGAAGGGCCTCTTGTGAGCTCTTCATTTAGGCCCAGCTGCTTTAGCTGGTAAGTTATGTAATCAAACTGGGAGTGGCTAATGCGAAGATGTCTGTAAAATGTGTGCTCATCCATGTGAAAAAGTATGTCCCACTCTGTACCAGTCTTGAGAATTTGCCGTGGTGTAAGACATTGCCAAAGTATTGCTATTCTGAAAAGTAAAACATAAATTTGAGTTACATAATTACAGACGAATTTAAAAAAAAAATTAATAACGTTACTACATAAACCTACAATAAATGCACATGACACACAGGCTATCAATACAAGGTACGTTTATATTGTGCGCTCCAACTCAATGATTCCAAAGTGATTGACATGACATCAGGACAATTAATGTCATATAAACATGCAATTTGTTACTGTCATACAGTTTTGTACCGTTTAATAACACGTAGCCTAGGGAAATTGATATAAATATTTGTATGTGACTTCTTAAAAAACATTTTGCAACGACGAAGGCTACAGTGCATAATTACCTCATCCGCAATTTGACCTCTTCCATCTCGTTTGTGTATGTAAGCATATTTAATTGCTGACAGTCAAAATGCCTCTTCAAAAACAAAGCAAGTATCAGTTTAGCGCGGCGGTCGTCCATTTTGTTTGTTTACGTTCCACTTCAATTGCCTGGAACGCTTTGAGGTAGGAGCTTGTACACTTCAGGTAGGATAAGTCCCACGTCCCACTGGTTCGGATGGGCTCTGGAACGCAGCATAATAACACATGACAAAAGACAACATGTTAAAACACAATAAAGATGGTAAAGAAAGTTTCTCATAGCGAAGCACTGCGTTCAGACGGACTGAAAATTAGAACTTGTTTAACATTAAATATTTATTGTATTAAAATAAACAGAAATGTTGTGCTTTAAAGCATAGCTTTTAAGATCCTTATCCGGGGGTGTGTTCAATTATTTCTACATAAACATGCATACACATTTTGTTCTAAATGGACAGACCTTCATAAAAATGTATAAAAATGGTTTTATTACAGCAAGTGTAGCAACTGTTTTTGATTTAACAACAACAATTAACATCAAAAGGAAATTATCTGCTAAGATAATAACAACCAATGATAATTATTTAAATAATTTAATAATAATTATACTTATTTTAATAATTCAAATATTAAAAAAAATATTATTACTATATGATAAATGAATCAGAAATCAGAATCAGAAAGAGCTTTATTGCCAAGAATGCTTGCACATACAAGGAATTTTTTTTAGTGACATAAGCTTCCAGTACACAAAGACACCAACACACAGACAAAAATTGTAGGCAAATAAATAGGTGTGTAAACAATTGTGCTATAAATGACAATTTAATAGGATTAAATAAGATGCAGGGATGTACTAGAATGGAGGGGTAACAAATAAAATATAAGGATATTGCACTTTTTTTGCATAAGCATGAGTGGGGAACATTTAACTGTTCATGAGGTAGATTGCCTGGGGGAAGAAACTGTTTTTGTGCCTTACTGTTCTGGTATTCGCGGCTCTGAAGCGCCGGCCAGATGGCAAAAGTTCAAAATGGGGTGACTTGGATGTGAGGGATCCAAGAATAAATGGCAAAATAATTGGGGCTAGCTAGAAAATATGGGGCTTGTGTGGGTTTTTTTGTGGGCAAGCCCACAGTGGGATGGCCCACAAAAAACCTCATGGGGCGCAAAAGGGCAAAGTAATAGAGGGCCCGCATGGGCTAGCCCATATGGGCCCTGTTTGGGTTTTTCTGTGGGCAAGCCCACAGTGGGTTTGCCCACAAAAAACCCTCATGGGGCCCAAAGGGGCAAAGTCATACGGGGCCCACATGGGCTGGCCCATATGGGCGCTGTTTGGGTTTTTCTGTGGGCAAGCCCACAGTGGGTTGGCCCACAAAAAAACCCTCATGGGGCACAAAGGGGCAAAGTCATACGGGGCCCACATGGGCTGGCCCATATGGGGCCTGTGTGGGTTTACTATGGGCAAGCGCACAGTGGGCTTGCCCCTAGTAAACCCATGTAGGGCCCCCAAAGGGCAAACTACTGTGGGCCCCACATGGGCTAACCCGCATGGGGCCCATTTGGGGTTTGGTGTGGGTTTGCCCTGCCCACAGTGTCCCACAGCATACCCACAGTGGGCCCGCATGGGCATGTTTGCTGGGTAACATCACTATTATTTACAGTTTATAGTTGGAGTTTATAGTTTGTTTTCTTTTAGTGGTTCGCTATTTCTTTGGGTTATGTAGAACTAAAATCATATGTTTTTCATATTGTTTTATTGCCGGCCCGGGAGTAAGGAACAGGAAAGCATGTCACGTGACTTCCATTTATGCAACACCTAGGAAGCATGTTGTTAGTACATCAGGTAAGAAGCGGGTGCTGTTGTTGTATGTTCTGTTTTTGTGTCAGTGTAGTTTAGGTAGGGCTTGTTGAGCGCCGTTGATTTTGTGTTTATTTTTATTTTATTGTTGTAGTAGTTTAGTGGGTATGGGATTGTAGTTAGAATACGGGTTTTGTTTTTGTTTATTTCTTTGATTTAGCCCCGCTCTGATTCCTATAAATACATTCATTTACCTATCAGTCCCAGTTTGTCCTTGTCCTCTTGCACCAGCAACTTAAACATGCTAATAGGATTAAGTGATCCGGGAGTTAAATAACAATATTTTATGTTGTGTTCCCCCATGCCCTTAGCCATTTTTTTTTAGGGACGTAACAGTGTTGCTCCTAAAATGCCTCAAAATCATCAAATACATTAAAAAAGGGACAAACCCAGCCGTTGGGTTAAATTAACTCAGATTTTTTTTTATATTTGACGCAACAATCAGTTAAAATAACCCAGCACAGGTTAAATCATAACCCAATGGGTTGGGTTTGTCCCTTTTTGACACAATGCTGGGTGAAAAAAATAACAACAATAAATATGTTTAGTCAGCACTGTATCCAAAGAAAATGGAACATTCTTTAGTCATCAATAGCCTTGTATATCTATTATGCATTCCTTAGTAGGCATATTTTACAATAAAACTCCTCATCTCCTTATTATTTTAGCACCTAAATTTAGCCTTTGTTTATTCTTAACGCAATTCTAGCATATGGCTATATTCAGGATAAAAAAATATTAATCCACAAACAATTCAAAATTTTTTTTCAATTCAATTTTATTTATATAGCGCTTTTCACAATTTGGTAATTGTATCAAAGCAGCTTTACATAATAGATGTAGTGAAAAGTACAGAAAATCGACAGATAGCACAACATAATACACGATAGCACAAGCAGCTAAATTTGCTGCGGCTATAAATCAACATTATAAGCAAACGTATTACTAATGTAACGTATAGAAGTTAAGCCCAAAAAGGCTGCTTAATCTATACACATTGAGCGAAAGGCAATTTTGGCATCTCCAATTCACCTAACCTGCATGTTTTTGAACTGTTGAAGGAAGCCAAAGTACCCGCAGTAAACCCACGCTGACACAGGGGAACATGCAAACACCAAACAGAAAGACTTCCCAATCCAGCCAGGGGTGATGACCTTTATTCAAAGCTGCTATGTGTACTAAACATCAACAAGTTTTAATGCATATTTAAGTCCTTCTAGATAATATTTCAGAGGATTCATATTAGTTCTTACACAAGGGCCAGTCTGTCATGATTCTCAAGGAGGAATGGGACCGAGCAGCAGGGTAAGGCAAACTCAATGGTTAATTTAAACAAAGAGCTCATGAGGGAGCAAAAGACAAACATTAACAATGACTAAACAAGACAATAGACACAACTACACAGGACTAAACTTAACTCTTTGATTAACAGATCACAAGAGCAATGGTTCAAAACAATACAAGATTCAGCAAGACACACTGGGGCCTTAAATAGGGAAAATCATTTTTTAAATCATTTTCATTTCAAATACTTATATCACTGACAACAGTGGTCTGGACAGGAGTTGCAGCCCTCAACTGATGTTTATGTTGTCATGTTGTGTATTGGCCACCAGTTGTGTGATTGCAGTACCAGCTTTGGCCACAATCCTACATACTGTTCCTTTAAAAAGTCATAAAACCAAAAATAGTTATGAACAAAATTCACAACTACCTTGTTATCAACACCTTATTTAACAGTTTCAAACTGACTTCTCACACTGTAGATTTTCTGACACAGCACAGATTATGAGCTTCCTTTGTTCTCTGATTGTACCAAGAGCTGTGTCATGAGTGGATGTTGGCCATTTGTACAGGTATTGTTGTCAAAATTCTAAATGACTAAATGAGGATTACAGCTTCTACTGCAAGGAACCAACCCTGCAGGGAACCCCACTTCATATGCACTCCGCAGCCAGTGGAGATGACGGAGGAACGGGGCTGGACCATCTTGGTGTGTATCCTTTAGCTTTTCCTGAGCCAACTGAGTTGTTGATTGCACCTTTATCTGCCAGAAATAGGCCTAGTACCTCCTTCCCCCTCACTACCCTCGAAACAAGAGGGGGCAGCCATGGGGTACACAGGGATCCCCCTAGTGGAGCAGTAGGCCACGAAGCAACTGCAAATGCATCCGTCTCCAAGATTGGGTCAGCAGTCGACCTGAAGAATGTCTCGATTCTCCCCCGATTCAAACCGTTTTTTGCACTTCGCATTTACGGGGCAAGCATACCAGAAAGGAGTCCCTGCCTTTCGGACTGTCCATGTCTCTCCACATTTTTACGAAAGTTGTGGAGGTAGCCCTTGATCCCATGAGAGAACCCAGTATTTGATTTCTTAACTACCTAGACAATTTGCTTAATCTAGCACAATCAAGAGTTTAGTTGTACGAACACAGTGACCTGGTGCTCAGGCACCTCAGCCGGTTAAGTCTTTGGGTCAACTAGGAAAAGAGCAAACTCTCCCCTTGTTTTGGTATGGAACTGGATTCTACCAAACGCACAGCATGCCTCTATTACTATCTACTATTACAATAAATGACAGACAAGTCAGTAAAATATGACACATTTCCTGTCACATAAGTGGCTTTTTTCAGATTAGTAATACATATTTAAAACGTCATAGCAGATAATATCTAAAAAACGAAGGGTCTAGTCAGGTTGTTATTAAATTACTTTAACACTTGGGAAATTCTAAAGGACGATATTCTGTGTAGGTGTTGGTTGAACAAATAATAAAATGTGACATTGTTCTTACAAAAAATAACTTATTTGATGTATATATCCCTTACACATTCTCATTTATAACTGAGGCTGTATATTCCCAACCAAGAGATCTTTTTCTTCAGGTTTGAAGATTTTCCTCTTCCTCCACAATTGGTATTTTCACAAGTCATCTCACAGCATTCACACATGAAGAATGTGTTAGTGTTTCACAATTCATCTAAGACTGTGATGTGATTCAGCTCAATTTATAATTCAGCAATTCTCCCCTCTACAAAGACTGTTTGCCTACCACGGAGCAAAAGCCATGTAAGGTGACACCTCAAAGCCACTGTAAACACAGTTATCCAGAAACATGCACAAGCATGCACACACTGCCTAAAGGGTCTCTCAGATGAGTTTCAGTATCTAAAGAGACAATATACACAGTACAAGTGATGGGTGACATGTAATCAACAGGTGTGTGTGTGTGTGTGTGTGTGTGTGTGTGTGTGTGTGTGTGTGTGTGTGTGTGTGTGTGTGCGTGCGTGCGTGCGTGCGTGCGTGCGTGCGTGCGTGCGTGCGTGCGTGCGTGCGTGTTTGTGTGTGACACGATCGTCTGGTTGATTTAATTGTAAAATCAATACATAAAGACAGTAAGATTTACCAAAATACTACTGTTGAACTGAACTAGTTCTTTCACAACACACTGGACAGAGATTATTTCAACATACCAAATACTCCTGACATTGTGATTGTAAACAAGTCTCTGAACTCTGTATTTGTCATTGTTTTGATCTGTGTTTGGATACTTGCTATCTTTCCAAACTGTTAAAGTATCAACCACTGGTTAAGCCATCCATCAACTTGATTATGACTGTAAGTTAATTACTCAAGTATTTGGATGTGTAGGCCATGTGCACAAGAATGGAATTAAAAGACTGCAGTTATGTGGATTTTCAAAAAAGAAAGCTTAAAATGTGCAAGATTCTGTTTAATTTCAGCCATTTTAGTGAGTATGAAAATATGGAGGCGAAGAAGTTTTGTCTATCCTTAAGTGTTAAATGTCGTAAATATAAAGACTTGTAAATTTATGTTTACCACAGGTGCCTAGTGTAAAATTGCTCTGATCCAGCGTTGAAGGTGTGCAATCTGTGATCTTCCTCATGACTCTCAAACACATACGCACACACATCAGGTGGGAGTTTTTAAGTGAGAGGGTCACAGTCTAATCCTCCAGAGATAAGCTGCACCGTCTGCTGTAGGAAAGTGTGGATCAGGGACTCACCAGGATCAGATAAGCCCTCTATTAGACTTACTGAAATGGGACCACCTCTATTACAGCGGCCAGAACCGGCCGGATGAGCGCAATCTTTCTTCAGAAATGAGCCCTATACAATTCTTCTATTAACTCATTACACCCTCTTTTCACTGTTTCATTTTCCTTTTGAAAAGCCGCCAAAGGTAAGATTACAGCCATTTGTAAGGCTTTCATAAACATAGCTTTGCAGGCAAGTCAACCGTGTACAAGAAGGTACATTAGGTGCTTTAAATGTTGAGAAAAGGTTGAGTTGGGTGTAATATGTGGTTAACGGCTTATTTAGGACCTGTCTGTGCTTTATCAGTTGACATGCCAGCTTTTATAAACGGCTTATAATTGTCTCTAATGATCTGCCCCATTGTGCAAATTATTTTGCCATTGTAACTTAATAGCTCTCCTCAAACATCAATAGTTTGCATGTATTTCCTTTCTGTTCTCTTTAGCAGAGGATTTTTTTTATAAATGACCAAAGTACCATGTCATGCTTTGTAGGCCTGGGTAAGGAGAAAATGCATCATAATACTTTTAGCAGAACATTAGCTCTATCTCACATTTTTCCAAAACTTAGTTATTTATGTATATTTTTATTTTGTAACGAACTATATGAACCTAAATGAAAATGTTCAATATATATAGTTCAATTTATCAGAACTGCTCAGAATGCAGATAAAACCTTATAATTACGTCAGACTGACTCTAGCAACACACTGTAGAAAATCTATCTATCTAGGATACTACAGTTTATTTAGACAAGGGGTCTTTTTGATTCTCTATATTTATAACTAGTTCTTATAATATTATAAGTATTAACTGATACCTTAAAATTAAGTCAATTTTCATCTAGTAAAATAGCCTTTTTATAGTCTATAGACCCCAAACAGAACATAAAGGTGGAATAATAATGCAGTACATCCAACTAGTCAGGATGGGGACCCCAATCAGGAACCTGACGCAAAGCATTAAACATATAAGAAGAACAGGTCAAAATTACTTGCAGTACCCAGTTGTAAACAGACATCGGAATGGACAAATTGACAAATTAGAATGTTAAATAAAAGTATTTAAGAGAGCTGTGCAATAAGTTACAAACAGAACCCATGACCGCACTAATCCTGTGATCAGCAATTATAAATCAGAAACATGTCTTTTTTAAAGAAATCCCCATAGGCTAGTAGCTACACATAGTAAAAAGAATAACTCTGCTATGTTCAGCCTTAAAACAATTACATATCAGCCTCAGGGTATCAGGTCCATTTCAGAGTCATGTGTAATGGTTTGCTAATCCTGAGGGACCATGCTAAATCAACCTTGTAATGCATAAGAGCACAGAGGTATAAAGCCAAAAGATCTGATGGCTTTTTCTTTCAGTCTGAAAAAAATAAAATGTGACATGAGTAGAAAATACACAGAAAATCACAGTGACTTGACATTATTACCAACATGATATTCCCCAGTTCACGTTTCATTAGGTCAAGGTTATTACTGGTGTGCTTCAAAGAATTTTAATCTACGGTCGTCATTTCCCCTCTATATATCAAGAATGAGTTAAGATAATAGATATGGTGTTTTACGTCTTTCCACCTTACAGGACCCACAAATTCTTACAATTGATATAAAATTGAGAATAACAGAAAAGGTCATTGTCCCAACAGGCTATAAGAGAAACCCATTGCTTTAAGGACATCATAAGGTTAAGGATCATTTCTATAACATTCTCGGTATACCCTATATCCATTTACCTGATATTGAGATGGTCTTTGGACTAGATAACAGTGTATATTACTTCATGATGGCACTTGAACAGCAAATTGAAATTGAATGTGACTCTTAGATCTGACACAATTCAAACATGTTTTGGTGGGAGTCTGACTGTGAGAGCATATATACATAGAAAGGAAATAATTCACAGCGCACAGCATAGGCTTCTCTCGTAGTCATACACACATCAGCAGTTGTTCAAAAAGGGTGGTGGTCTCTGGAAGAGGGCAGATTCCAAAGTCTATACACCTTTTCAGTGAATACAACAAAACATCAAAGTAAACCAACAGCGATACATTCACTTTAAAATTGTGTGCATAAAAACAATGAATACCTTACATGCCAATTTTATGTTGTTGAAATGGCCTGAACATTTCTGAGGGAAGTCCAACTTGCTGTGAGCAGTGCTAACTGTGATGTGTGGTGGTGACACATCTGCATCTGTAATTGAGTGGGTTGAAGGGTAGCGGCGGTGTGGAACTCTCCTTGGTGCTGATATATTTGGTTGAAAATTGCGATGGGTTCTGAATGGAAAGCTCCAAAATTTTCTCCGCACCATATGCTATTCATCAACCTTTTAACCTACAACCGTCATGTGGAAGTATCACAGAAAATATACATTTCTGATGAAAGTCTACTTGTGTGTTCTACTACACTAACTGAATTACAGGAGGCATTTATACTAGCTTTAGCTGACATCTGTACTAAAACTGTCACACAACCTTACTGAACGGATAAGCTAAGAGATATTGGTTACTCCAGAAGATGACTGAATTAGCACTATCGCTTAACACACATTCCACAGAGACTGGGGGTTCGAAAGTTATAGCTTCTTTTCAGATTGCAACTTCAATATGTCAAACTACTTTTTGTTCACTTAACAAACCCCTGATAGACAGCTCTAATTGGTTATGTTTTAGACTTATTTCTAGACAGTTGCATCTGTCTAACTTGACTGTTTGTCAAAGCTTGTTATTGACACTCTCATTTAGCATGTAATGAACACTTCAAGCTCACAGACTATATTGTGAATGTATGAAGATGCATAAGCTCTGCTCATTATTTTGCTGTTTGCTTGGGATGAAAAGCAAAAAAAAGACATTTTAAGAAACCAAGAGAAATAAGAGAGGAGGTCCTGCAAAAATTACGATTATGTTTGTTTGTGCAACAACATATAACAACATCAAGGTTAGCACCCAGCTTATACAACCTGTGGTTACGTTTTAATTAGGGCTGTCAATAGATTAAAATATTTCATCTAGATTAATCTCATGATTTCATGAGTTAACTTGCGATTAATCGCAAAATAATCTCACATTTTTATCTGTTCTAAATTTACCTAAATCTAACACTTTTCAAATTTTTAATGCTCTAATCAACATGGATTTGGACAAATATATATTCTATATGCAAATTTATGTCTACAACAGCCTGTTTACATTTTCAACAGAACCATCAGCCATAGTTTTAAATTTGATTTTCCCTTTAGAGAACCTTGTTCTTTCTCCAAATCTGTTTGCTGCTGCATCATTTGTGACCTGTGCTGGCAAAATGAGTTGGGATGAGCAAATAAAAAAAATAGTTATTTATATTTTAACATTCTCTATTAAAAACTTCAAAACAATGCATGATTTGTTGGAATCTGACAAAACATGACAGAACTACACGATATCAATATATGTTAAATATATGTTTTTATTTTATTGTTTATTTTTGACATTGATACAGACCACTTTAAGATACTGTAGGCTAATGCAAGGGTTTAATATAATGATACACAACAGATCCTTTTCCTCAACAGTTAACCAAACATTCAACTTCAGATATAACAGATTATAGGTCCTACTTGCGTGGACTCTTGTCAATACAGATATTTTTAAAACTGTAATTTTGTGTAGATGTCTATATCGGGCACGTTTGTGTGCATGCGCTTCAGACGTCGGCGTCAGGAAGATCGCTTTTGATTCTTGTCACTCTTATTAACTCTTTTAACATTAGTCAGGTCCCGAATTTTATCTCTCTTAACAATTATTTTAACATAAAGCAAGTCCTGCTGTCTATTTTCTATCATTTCTGCATGCTTTAAAAACTAAACCAAAATATGAGCAAGTGAATGTAGACACATCTTTGCTCTAGATTATGGATTTGGGATGGTACACCCCTCAGGAAATGTACAGATAAAGATCAATTTAGATGTTTAATGACCATTTAGAGCATTAGATTCGCTAGACGAGAGCTTAATATTCTTATTTTTATGAAAATTTCAGACTCATCTAGACAGCGCAGGTCACTTGCTGCATCTCAATTCATCCAGCTGTGGGCTAGACCAAGGGTCAAACAAAATTAGTGCCGCTAAAATGAATTTGCGTTAACGCGTTATTAACGCGTTGATTTTGACAGCCCTAGTTTTAATGTTTTTTTTTTTTTTTTTTGCATTATATTTATTTTTCTGCATTCATAAATAGTTTACATTTAGGGGTGGTTTCCCGGACAGGGATTTGTCACGGCTAGTCTGTGTCATGTTTTGTGTCTGTTCCAATTGTCGTCACCTGGACTCTTGTTAATTAATTACCTGCCTCATCACACCTGTGTATCATTAGTCTGTTTGTATATATACCCCTGCCTGTTGTATGTGCACTTGCCGGTAGATTGTCATTGCAACCATGTCTGTTCCCTGTTTTGGATGTTCCTGTGTTTTGTAATCTGTTACTCCTCGTGTTATTATTTCCAGTTTTATCATTAAATGTTATTTATTTTCCGAACTCAGCATTTGTGTCCTCACTTCACCTCCGTGTCGTGACAGAATCTACCGGCCATCATTGGACGCAGCGAGTTCGGGGAGGGCTGCTTTCCCAAGTATTTCGTTGCGGGGGAGTAGTGACATCGGGGCGTGCTCTGCCCCGATGTCTCTTGGGACTCACCTGGAGGGATCACTCGCTCCTGCAGGAGGGGGATCGGCCCAGGCGATCTTCGCTCGGTTGAGTCGCCGTCTCTGGTCCCTCGGAGGTCCACCGCCGTGCCCGTCTTGGGAGCGCGGAACGGAGACCACGCCCGATCGTTTCCCCGGGGTGGTCATCACCGTGAGGGAGCCCGTTTCCCGCGTTGGTGGGACGCGACTTCCGGGGGCATCGGATCCCCGGCGATTCCCAGTTGGGGGTATTCGTCTGCCTCGGTTCTCATGAGGGTCGCTCCGGTTCGGCCGGCGCACCGCTTTGTGGTTTCATCCCGGCAGCCGCCGGTATCGTCAGGTTCTCCAAGCCCTCCATCCCTCCCCTGGATCCACCCTACCAGACTTTGTTTGTTTTTTGTTCTTGTAGTGAGTGTCTGGTAGCCACTCTTAGAGGGAGGGTTATGTCACGGCTAGTCTGTGTCATGTTTTGTGTCTGTTCCGATTGTCGTCACCTGGACTCTTGTTAATTAATTACCTGCCTCATCACACCTGTGTATCATTAGTCTGTTTGTATATATACCCCTGCCTGTTGTATGTGCACTTGCCGGTAGATTGTCATTGCAACCATGTCTGTTCCCTGTTTTGGATGTTCCTGTGTTTTGTAATCTGTTACTCCTCGTGTTATTATTTCCAGTTTTATCATTAAATGTTATTTATTTTCCGAACTCAGCATTTGTGTCCTCACTTCACCTCCGTGTCGTGACAGGATTAGACTAGTCCTAGACTAAAATTTATTTAAGAGCTATCTAAACTGAAAACAACCTGCACTGAAATATCTTAAAATACATCAATGCCCTTAGTTTTGCCTCAAACTGCACAAAAGTAATGTTTTACGTAAGGCATGTTTGCTAAAACTAGTTATATTTCCTAATTAAACTAAGGCCTAGTCCTGGTTTAAGCTAATCCTTGTCTGGGAAACCGCCCCTTACGTTTTTAAAGATATTTTGGAGTATCTAACCCCACCCTTACCTTTAACCCAACCAGTTCTCAACCATATAAAACAAGATGCAAGTAAAAGTACAGTCACAGCTATTTATGGCCTATAATCACCAAAAAATAACAGTATTAACGTATTACAAGCATATTAAGGCATTGCTCAAGGGGGATGTCTTGGAATGTTTTTAATTTCTATTTTTTCATTGCATTTGAATAAAAAAGCAATTTTATTTATATTACCTTTAAGGTTTATGTCCACATGGTTTCAAAAGTGGCACATATGTGACCATGTCTGTGAAATCCAGACTAAAGTCTCAATCTAATTATGAAAATTGGAGCATCAAAGATTGATTTAAGTCATTAATGTTACTTTATTTTAAATTTTGATATTAAATATTAAATTTTGCCGGCACGAGCGGGTGAAATTAAATCAGGCAAAGAAGAACGCCCAGCGGGCCTGGCGTGCACTCAGTGTCTTGGCTGAACGTGTTCTGTAATGGGAACTTTCTGTAAGGGTTTGTTGTAGTACGGACCGTTATGTGATGATGTGAGTTCCGAAGTAAAGTGAGCTTGTGTTTCATGCACGCGCCTGGCTGGTTATTGTATGCAAGCTAACATAACAGAACGGACATACACTAAGTTCTTATGGTCCATCCAGACCAAGAAGGGCTCCGCTGACTCTGCCCTCCAACCAGTGAAGCCACTCACGAGTCACACCTCCAAAAGCTTTTGGTTGCCGATGTCATAATTACGTTCTGTAGGGCTGAGACAATGGGAGTAAAAGGCACATTGGTGCCACATATTAAAAATGAAAGGTTATTACTGTGAACATTAAGATAAAAATGCCTACATGATATAATGGATAGTCATTGTATGTATCAGAATTACCTATTTAAAGTAATGATAAATGCAGATACGTTTCCTTTCTTGAGAGGTGTTATGTCTTTCCTCTTACATATTCATGGCTTTTAAAGGAAATGGGAGATGAGACTTTGGTTTATTGCAAGTTATGCCCAAAACACACCCATGTGTCATGAATGACCGGACTCAAAAGCGGGGAGCAGAGAAATTCAGTTTATTGAAACACACAAAGACACACTGGCAAGGAAAATGCAGTCAAAACAAAGCATAACATGCACACGGAACAACAGAACCCAGGTGATCAGTCCAGGGACATGACACCCATGACTTATTAAGAGAATAAGTAGGCCTACAATCCTTTTGGACCATGCGCCTGGTGCGCTGAAAGTTTCTCCTGTTGTTAAACTAGCAAAGTGGACTCGAACATGTGCTTAGTGCACCTGCGCCATGCACTTCTGACCATGTCCTTAGATCATTAAATAGGGCCCATAGTTGTAGCTCTTGTGACAGCTTCCACATGTGCTTTCTCCTTTGTGAGTTCGGTTAAAAGTGCACTGGTATAGTTTCTTTCCTTCATACATCCATAATTTATATTTAAATGAACAGTAAGTTAATTTAAGTGTTCGTTTATGTGCATATAGAGACAGTTTTATTAATAAAAAGCCCTATAGATATTATATTACGAGAACATTATAATGTAATTTGCTCTCAAGTCCACATGCAATTTGCAATAAGCATTTTGTCAAATAAAAATGAATTCCAAACTGTCATCAGCTAATTACTTCAGGCTACAATCTGCTGGCTTAAGCCATTTTCATCTAGCTTTTACACTTTATTAAAGAAATTGGTTTTATTTTACAGTATGTCCTTAAGATATAACTTCAATCATACTCATATGTCTTGAAGAACTAAAATAAATTGCCTCGATTACTCAGATCAAGTTTTGACCTTTTCCACATTGTGCAATTAGAGTTCAACTATAGAAATTTGTTAAATGCTTAAGGCACTGCACAGGTCTTCTGGGAAAAAGCCAAGGATTATCAAGTCTGGTGGAGTCTTTAAAGTGTGGATACTCAGGGTTTAGAGACAGTTTTGTCTGTACTTTAATATATACTGTATAAGAGCAAAAGTCACTGATCAAATTTAAAAAAATATAATTGAAATATTTTAGTAGTATTAGCATTAGCATTAATATATTATAAAGCTATTTGAACACAATCAGCAACAATGGATATTGTAAAATAAACCAGATAAATGAGATTTTAAAAGAGCAGAGAATTTAAATTAGCTGTGGTTCAGTTGTGACTAAAACAGGGAGGCGTTAGATGTGTGAAGCAGATTTTTGGATTCAGAATGAATTTTTACATCCATTTTTATTGTGATGATTACCCGCAATTATAAATGCTAGAAAAATCATTTAATACGCATTTGAAGTCATATTTTGTCGAATCCCAGCCCACCCAATAATTAACAGAAATCTTACAAATACATTTGCAGAGGATGTCTTTAAATGACAGAAATTATGGTTTTCTACTGAGAGAAATACTTTCTGCAGGGAGCAGGGAGTGGGTAGCAATTGGTTGTAAGTAAGGCTGGAAGGTCATGGAGATGAGAGTTTGACAAGAGGAGCCTCAAGCATTTGCAGAAGGAAGAGGGTGAAATTAAAATATGCATTTAACCTTTAAAAAAAAACTGGTAGTAGATTTTATCTGAATATAGCCTTAAGCACTGTTTTGAGGAGTAGACAGATCTAGGCAGAAAGGCAGCGTGACACCTCAAAAGGTTTGTAATTGGAATATTAATACAAATATTAAAGGAATATCTTAAAGAGTTAGTTCAGTCTAAAATTATTAATGTTCCACAAATTAAGATGAAAATCCAAGAAGATAAAATCCAAAAAAGATAAAATCCAAAAAGAAGAAAACCAAAAGCTTTCTGACCCCCCCCTGACAGCATGCACACCTACATGCAGGCAGTGGTTATTCTTCAATTCATGAAGCAACTTGAATACTAAATGTGGGCAAAACAACAACAACAAAAGAACCACTTTACTCTACATTTTCATCTATACTGTGTCAGTCCCCAACACGTGTTCACACGCATGTTCTAAAATTTGATGTACTGCAAGTGACTCCAAATGTTGACCTGTTTTGCAGTGAAACTGTACCTCACCAATTCACTAGAATATGTTTTTGGTGCGCTTATGCCTGGACCAATGTGGCAGCTCCTTTCAATTCAATGTTGTTGTCAGCGCCACGTGCATGCGCCGTGATGCTCTCGTAAACGCTTGTTGGAGACTGACATGGAAAATCATTATTTTGTTTGTTTGTTTTTTGCACACAGGAAGTAGTCTTTGATTGAACCAGAGAGCTTTAATCAAAAATATCATAAAGGGGACATATCATAAAAATTTGACTTTTCCATGTTTAAGTGTTATTATTGGGTCCCCAGTACTTCTATCAACCTAGATGTAAAATGTAAAAAAGAAGAACCAAGTAACTTAGTTTTGGTAAACCATTCTCTGCAAGCTTTTGAAAAAATTTGGTTTCCCTTGCGATGTCAGAAGGGGATAATACCGCCCCTGCACTATCCAACCACGACACAGCTATTGCGTTAGATCAGCTTATTTGCATTTAAAAGGACACTCACAAAAACTGCACATTTTTGCCCACATCTACAAAGTGGCAATTTAAACATGTTATAATATATTATCTTTATGCTATTTTGAGCTGGAACTTCACATACGTACTTTGGGGACACCAAAGATGAGGGTAATTGCAACCCTGTATGTACCTACATGTATAGTCACGTCAATTTTTGATTCTTTTCCGTGACACTGTCAAGTTTTTTCCGCATTTATACGTGACCATATCACACATTTCTGTTTACGTGTCCCTGTCACCAATTGATTACTCAACTGCTTTTTCCTATAGACCCCTTTATCGCCCTCGTCACTGTGACGTCACCGCTCTAGCTGGAGGCAAAAAATAAATAGAAACTCATAGCCGGCGCGCTAAAAGTTTGAGGTTTTGACTTTAAAATGTCATCTTGATGTGTTTTTGGCTGCCAGAATAGAAGGAACAGCACTTTTGGTTCAAAACTCAAATTTTACTGGATCCCTGCAGACATTCCTTCACAGAAATAAAGAAGACAATTGTGGTTGAATGCAATACGGCGTACAGACTGGACGTAGACGATCATAAATAATGCTTGTGTTTGCAGTGCACACTTCATATCAGGTAATATAATCTATGCATATGTACTGGTGTGTTGGTTATCTAGTACAAATCAGCATGTTTCTGTTTTATAGGCGAAAAGTCACCAACCGCTTTTATATTTTAGCTTAAATGTTAAACAAACATACAGCGATAGATGTGTGTGCCATCGTTTGAATGATCTCTTAAAATAATCTCAATTGCTAATCATAGTTAGCCCAGCGATAGGTTACATTAGACAATAAGAATAAGCCTTGACAAAATTCCCGAAACCACCCGAAAGTAATTCATATGTTGTCTAGGAAATATCCAAAACCTGGTTAAAATCGCGAGAGTTAATTTACAAAAATAGCTGTCACGGTCCCGCAGAATCAGTGACTGTACATATTCGGACAGATTCGAAACAACTTCTGCATCCATGTTTAATAAATCCCTCCTAAAACGTGCTAGTTTGAGCTTGTCAACATTGCCTCCGCGGCTCTTTCTGCCTCCAGCTAAGCCCCGCCCACACAAATACGTCACAATGTTTACTAACTGTAAAAGGGTCTATTTTTAAACCATTGTCGCTTCGGATTAGGGTTAGATTTGGTGTTTGCGTTAGGATGTCACTTTAAGTATCGGTTTATACTATTTTTTTCTGATATATTCTTTAAGATTTTCTCATTTTTAAACAATTGTCACCTGGCGTTAGGGTTAGAGTTGTGTTTGGGTTAGGATGTCATTTTATGTAAAACTAACCCTAAACCGAAGCGAAAATTGGTAAAAAAATAGGACAAAACAGTTGAGTAACCAATATGTGACAGGAACACGTGAACAGAAATGCGTGATATGGTCACGTATAAATGCATAAAAACGTGACAGTGTCACGGAAAAGAATCAAAAATGTTTGTGACTAGGTATGTAATTTCACGATACTCTGGGTTTGTAATTAATGACACAAATTTCATTCTGGAGTGAACTATCCTTTTAATAATAACAATAATTATGTGTTTTGGATGCTTCAATTACCATGAAAATGTGTGTGAAAACACACCTGGCAATATTTCTTCTGATTCTGTAATGGAGATGAGGGAGAGAAAATGTCACTATAACTAAAATGTTCAACATCTTTGTGGTATAGGAAACATTCCACATAAAGATTTTAATACACTTATAAATTATATATTTTGTCCAATAACTGTTACAAGTTATAACCACACAAAGTTGTACTTTGTGTGGTTCTCTCAAAAGAAAAAAATGCTAAAAAGTCAAAGTCAAGTTTTCTTCATGTTTTCAAGATTATCCCCGGATGATAGCTAAAGGGTCCCGCAAGGTCACAGCAATCAAAGCACACAATGTTTGGCTAGAAACTCAAATAAAGCCCAGCACCTAAACTATTGCTACCAACTAATCACCACCTACAAATATAATACAAATTAGCTTGCTTATTATCTTGTTGATATATCCTGCCTTTGTGTCTTTTTTACTTTTAAATTACACAACAAATCTGAAATGTTGTATTATATAAAGTAATTTTGTCATGATCAGCTTTGTATGCCTTTTTACTTGTTTTGTGTGACAGGGCCATGGCAGTCCTCACTGTTGTCTTGTTTTCATTTGGAGAGTCATGTGGCTTGTGTTTTTGTGTGGCTCGGGCTTTCTTTTTTCCCAGTCTAGCCCTGCCCCTGTGTCCCTTTTAATAATTCATTATTTGTTTACGCCCTTCACCTGTGTATCCTTGTTCCCTAGATTAGTTCTTCCCTATTTAAAGCCATTGTGGTTGATGTCTTAAGTCCGATCATTGTGTGTGTCACGTTCAACACAGTCTTGGGTCCTGTCTGTTTTTACATTGTCTCGTTATATGTTATCAGTTGTATTCTTGCGTTGTTTACCCACCCAATGATGTTTTTGTTATATAACAAAAGTCTTTTTGGTTGAGAGCTGTCTGCAATTGGGTTCTGTTTTCCCACTTATGACCAATTTGATGGTTAAGCAATAAACTTGACAGCAGTCTTGAGTTTGAATTTTCGGTAGCCCTTCCATATGACTATGCCAAGTTTAACTGCAAATCTCCAAATGTAAGCACAAGTGGTGCATGTGGCATTTGTTTTTTCCTCACTATATGGACGAGCTCTCCAGTGGGCCCAATCCCTGTGACACTCTCCTATACTAAAATCACTCTCCAGCTTCATTTAGCACTTTAAGGAAGTCTTCAGTCAGACAGTAGCAGATCTCTACATTCATGATCAACTTACGTCAAGGGAAACTTTCCGTGAGTACATACGCACTCAATTTTCATTCGTTGGCAGCATCTAGTGGCTGGAATGAAACTGCTCTGATCACCACCTTTCGACATGGTCTCAATCCCCATATCCGTCAGCTCATTGTCATCTATGATGATTCTATGGCTTTAGAAAATCTATTCGCGTGTCTCAACGTTTATCTGCCTGTGATGAATTCACCACCGCTGCACATCCTCCGCCCTTAGCTCCTGCCACGGTTCCTCTAGCACCTGAACCCATGAAGATTGATTATTTTCACCTATCTGCCACTGAAACATCAACACCGTATTTAACTCAAGCTCTGCTTATATTGTGGGGGAGACAAACATCTCATCAGAGACTGCCCCATTCGACCTCTGCACCCAGCTGTAAGTTCAGTTCAAATCCTTCCGAAAGTTGAAGTTCTAAATCGCACCACGGTGCATCTGCTAACCTCCTGTGTTTGTGTCTTAGCGCAAGCCCTCATCGACTCCGGATCTGCGGGCCACTTCATTTCCACACAACTCCTACAAAAATTGAACATCCGTAAACTACATTGTCATCAAGATCTTAGAGTTCAGACTATCCAAGGGAAACTGCTGGGCCGGGGGTCCTATTTGCCACTTCACCCCTAAACTCACTCTCCGCATTGGATGTTTACATGTTGAGAACATCTCATTCATGGTGCTGGAGGAATCCACTGCAAGCTCACCCTGGGACACCCGTGGATGATCCAACATTAACCCACCTTTAACTGGCGATCCAGTGAAGTTCTCTGTTGGGGGGAAGCTGTTTCCAGTTCTGTTTAACACCTATTTGAAAACCTCCACTTCTTTGTCCTACTTCTTCTTCTCTTCCTTAAGGAAGTTCTGACTACCCCAGTCTGCTCCACATCTGTTTAAAGTCCACCGGTTCAACATCAAGTGGAGATACCTGTCGAATAAAGATGTCTTTAGCAAGTAGTTGGCTACTAAATTACCACCTCACCGGCCATGGGACTGCGTCATCAACTTGCTACCTGGAGCTTCTCTGCCTGAAGGTCGTATTTACCCACTGTCCATCCTGCAGCTAAAGGCCATGGAGGAGTATTTGAAGAAGCCCTTCAACAGCAGTTCATTTGACCTTTTACTTCCACTGCCATTTCCAGTTTTTTCTTTGTGGCCAAGAAGGACGGAGGGATGAGGCCATGTATCAATATCGACATCTCAACTCTCAAACAATGAAGTTCAGTTATTCCCTTCCTCTAGTCCCCGCCGTGCTATAACAGCTGTGTGGGGCTCGCATCTTTTCCAAGCTGAACCTACACAGTGCTTACAATTTAATTAGTATCTGACAAGGCAATGAATGAAAGACGGCATTTGTTACTCCCTAAGGCCACTATGAATACCAGGTCATGTCCTTCGGACTCTCCAACTTGCCGGCAGCCTTCCAAGGATACATGAACGAAGTTTTTTGGGAGTACATCAACAGATTTGTGATAGTCTACATAGACGACATCCTCATCTACTCTGCTTCTCTCTCTGAGCACCAACTTCACGTCACGCAAGTTCTAGAAAAGCTCAGGGAAGATCAATTATATCTAAAGCTGGAAAAGTGTGAGTTCCACACCAACAATATACAATTTCTGGGCTGCATCATCAACCAACAAGGAGTACAGATGGACCGGAGAAAGATGGAAATGATTTGCAGGTGGCCTTTACCCTCTTTAATGAAGGACCTCCAACGATTCCTAGGATTCGCTAACTTCTATTGAAGATTCATCAACAACTACAGTCTCATCAATGCTCCCCTTACTTCATCGCTAAAAGGTCGGTCCAAGTATCTGTTCTATCTCCAGAGGCCGTCGCAGCCTTCAATTGCCTCAAGGAAGCCTTTTAGTCAGCGCCTGTCCTGGTCCACAGTAATCCTGATCTTCCCTTCATAGTCGAGGTCGACGCTTCCTCCGGTGGAGACGGAACGATTATCTCCCAGCGGCAGGGGAACCCTCTTTGACTTCATCCATGTGCCGCCTTCTCCAAGAAATTGTCCCTGGCGGAGCGGAATTTCGTCATTGGTAATCGAGCACTACTTGCCTTAAGCTTGCTCTCGAGGAGTGGAGGCACTGGCTGGAGGGAGCTAAACATCACTAGTCATAACTGATCATCACAATCTGAAATATCTCAAAAGGCCAAGAGCCTAACCCACACCAGGCCCGCTAGGCCCTCTTCTTTAATCACTTTGACTTCATAATAACTTACCGACCAAAAGGTAAAAATCTCAAGGTAGATACCCTCTGTCGTCTCCATAATCCTACTTCCAAAGAACACCAACCCGAACCCATCCTCCAGCCATGTTTGTCAGCCCGATTAGACCCCGAAGCCGCCGCCAGGCGCCGCCATTTGCGCCATTTAGAAGTTCAGCCGCCATCAGCCAATAATTTCCTAAGCCAAATTGAGCCGCCAGCTGATAAAGTTTGGCTGAGCCGGCTAGAATTATTTGCAATCAAATAATAATTCTATCAAATAAAGACATACACACACGAAATATATAAACAATACACGAGATCTATTTTCCGATTGGTTTCATAACAGCACAGTCTTGTGCTCGCTCGTTGCTACAATACACCGGGTTGCAACCTGTGGAGGTCGCATATGCAGGCTGCATACGTCATCAAGCCTGGTTTATTTAAGTTAACTGAGCATTACATTCGCAAGCCATACGCATATTACAACAATTTACGATTAACTTATAATAAGAATAAACTTTATAATTGTTGATATTTTGAAATAAGACAGTGTTGATGACGTAGGCAGCGTAAAATGCGACCTCCGGAGGCTGCAGTCTTCGGATTGGGAAATTAAAATTGCTCGTTTTCTGTACAGAAGAAGCGATGCATTAGTAACGTGCGCGTCACAACAATGCATTTCAAAAATAGACCGTGTTATTTTTAATTTTGACCAATGCGCGCGACCAGCATCCACACAGGAAAAAGCTGCCGGTAAAATAACGTTTGTATGTCTGTTTCAGGGTGCTGTATGCAGCATGTTCATTTTTACTTTAATTTTGTATTGTAACTGCGATTTGGAATCGGTGAAGTCAAATATAGACGCGTTTCTTATAAGAGCCGCTTCTTGGAAGTCCGTGGCTGTATAACATTGACTAGAGTGGTCGCAATCAGGTCCGGTAGCGCCGCACACGCATAATTCTGCGAATGAGAGCACTAAGTAAAAGCAACAGAAAGTTTCTTTCTATCGGTCTCCCATGCTGCTTGAACCCCAGAAGTAAAGAGACTTTTATAAAGCTTGCCAGTAAAATCCATATCACACCAGCAATGACAAGGTAAGCTAACGTTGCTATGGTTACAGTCCAGATACATAATAGATTGCTAGGCTATTTATCTACAGTTTTATTACAAACAGCAACCAAAACTACAACGTAAAATTAGTGTAGACTTTTAAACATCAATGTTAAAAGTTTTTACCAACCTTTGTATGGGAACCTATATTCATTCATTCATTCAACCCAGTGCATGCCAGGTTTGTGCTGTGAATCTGAATTAAAAGTGAATTAAAGAATAGAAATGAAAAGAGGTTGCGTGTTTTGCCATGTTATTAGTCTATAGGTAGCATTATAGTGGGCTCTAGCTCTATTGTTTTTGGTTATGTGATTGTGTACCATAATTTACCAGACTTTTACCAGATCATTTGTCTATGTTTATAATTCTGACAGTGATTGTTATTGTATTTTGCCATAAGTCTTCACTGTGCCTATTCAAAGCTCGAGGGCAAACACATAACTTCTAGATTTATGCAGCAATAAACTACATTTTAACATTTTATAATGCCTAGTCATACTTCTGTTATTTTGATTAAAGTAACTCAAAAGTAACGTAACTCATTACAGTTCAGAGACAGTAATATTGTAATGTGACTAATTACTTTCAAATTACAGTAATTTGTAATATATAATGTATTACACTTTGTAAGTAATTTTCCCAACACTGTTAATCAGTATAACGTAGACATCTGTAGACATGTGGCAGCTTCAGCCATTTGCAGCTATGAAAAGTTTGGCGGCTGCAGCAGCCATTTAGGTTTCGGCTGAGCCGGCTAGCCAGCCAATAACTTCATCAGCCAGCCATTATTCTCAAAACAAATGGCTTCGGGGTCTAAGCCCGATCGTTTGGAAACTCGACAAACAGATAAACCAGGAAAACCTCCTTCATCCTGCTCCGCCTGGACCACCGAGGACCTCATCTTTGTGCCTAAACATTTACGCACCAAACTCCCAAACTCTGCTCACTCCGGTCCGGGCTCTGGACATCCAGGTAGCAGGTGCACCCTCTTGCTCCTCAGTCATCGGTACTGGTGGCCGTCTCTCTCCCAAGATGTTTCCTGGTACGTTCAAGGATGCTTAGCCTGTGCCATAACCAACACCCCCAGAAAACTCCCCATGGGTAAACTAGTGCCTTTTCCCATAGCTCAGCGGCCTGAATACACCCAGAATTCTCTATGACAATCTACCACTGGGCTCACCCCTTTTCAGTGCATCCTGGGTTTCCAACCTCCGCTGTTCCTTTGGTCAGGTGAGCCCTCTGTGGTTCCAGCTGTCGACAACTGTTTCCATCAGAGTGACAGGGTTTGGGACTCAGCCTACGTACAACTACAACAGGCTGTACAGAGGCACCAAGACCAAGCAAACCGCTGACTTTCCGATCCAACCCAGTATCAACCCGGCCAAAAGGTGTGGCTGTCTACTAGGGACATGCACCTCCACCAGCCCTGTCGTAAGCTGAGTCCCCATTACATAGGACCCTTCATTATGCAGAGGCAGATGAACTCAGTCACCTACAGCTCAACTTAACATCACAGTACAGGATCTTACCCTCTTTTCACGTATCACTCCTGAAACCTTAAACTGAATCTGTCTCTCTTCCTCCTACAGATTCTGACACTGAGGATGTGCCTCCTCCTCCCATTCCTGTTGAAAATAACCCATCTACCGGTCCACAACATCATGGACTCCTGGCAGCGAGGTCCCCGTCTAGAGTATTTTGTCGACTGTGAGGACTATGAAATTGAGAAACCGCCATAAACTAGTACTTGGCGCCATTTGATTTTTGTGCTTAACTGTTATGGCTTTTCATTAATAACCCACTGGGGTCGTTTGGATTTGGACGAGACATTTTGATTTCTTGTTTCAAAGTTTTGATTACATAATAGCCTGCTTGTTAAAGGTGCAATGTGTAACTTTTAATATAATATACATAACTATCAGATGTGTACCTTACATAATGAACTGTATTGTTTTTACTATCTTAAAATGGGCCATTTTTAGCTACATACACTGCAGGTTTCCCTACATCAGGGGTGGGGAACCCTGGGTCCTGAAGGGCCACTATCCTGCAGAGTTTAGTTCCAAACCTAATCAAACACATCTGAAAAATCTAATCAAAGTCTTTAGGAATACTTGTAAATTAAATGCAGGTGTGTTTGAATAGGGATGTAATAAAACTCTGCAGGACAGTGGCCCTTTCAGGACCCAGGTTCCCCACCCCTGCCCTACATGGAAGTAGCCCTAAATGTACAAACTGTTCTACAGTGCACATTTCATACCTACATTATCTCAGACGACGAAATTGAAATTGAGGTGGGTTGCATTTTGCACTGCTAGATGGCGCTAAAAACCCATACTGTACCTTAAAATCTGCATGCTTTTTCTGTACTACCACATAGGTTTTAGATTCGTAGTGTTAATGTATTGTTCTATTGTACTCTCTCACACAATGTTCATTCTATCTTAAAGGGACAGTAAGTAGGATATTCTCTCATCTAGTGGTGAAATTGTATTTTGCCCGGTTAAGACAGGTGTAAATGATGCTCAAAACTTGAGCTCATCCACATTCAGAGATAGTCGAAAACACTTTCGACCGGATTGCTTTTGTGGTGTGAACGTGTGTGTGGTCGATTGTGTTTTGAATAGCCACAAAAGACGGCCTATTCTTCACCTATTTATCTAACGTAATGTACCAAGCACAATGTTTCTGACTTCTAGCGCGGACACAGAGTTTACAGCACTATCTTTAGGCTTTCATTGATAAAACTGATACGGCTGCTCTTTCGTTATTGTTTTATTTTGCTGCTCTTTCATTATAGTTTCATTCTGCGCGAGCTTATTTCATTGATTGAGCTGAAATATTAGACAAAGCTCTTACATATACATGTACAAAACACTGTTCAGCATGTTTACTATCAACACAAGCAGCGGATTCTGATATAATATTAGTTTGCCTCAATTTAAAAGACTCGTGTTTAAAGGCAGAAGAGGGACTTGCCCAAAGTCTCCACAGACCACCCCTTCAAAGTAATCAGGACAGAACCAGTCAAAAGTGGACAAAAGAGACAGGTTAAAAGGTCCTGTTTTTCCTGATCACACTTTTCAAATTTCAGTTAGTGTGTAATGTTGCTCTAAGAGCATAAATAATACCTGCTAAATGATAAAGCTCATATATGATAAAGTTTATTTTCAGGCGATTTATTTTCTGTATTTTCTGTGTCTTTTAAAAACCTACGGAGAACGACCGGTTTGGACTACAGCCCTCTACTTCCCAGTTGAATAGCATCAATAACCCAGAAACACAAATACGTAAGTCACCAGCTAAGCTTAAATGGAATGTGTTTCTGTTGTCCTCACAGATAAAGGTCGCTTACAACCACTTTTTAAAGCCGTATTGCTGTTTATAAGAAGACATTTCATTTGTCACTTAAAGCAGTAAAAGACCACTTATAATATATACAGTAGTAAGATATATTGCAATGTCAATATATTAAACATTACATATGGCTTCATAGAAAGTGTTACTACATTTTTCTTTATATACACATTTATTTACTATGTGAACTACGTATCAGTCTGGTTTGATTTGCATTTAGATATTATGTGAATTTATTGACTTAATTAATCTGACCAATACTTGGGGATAGTTGTTATGAATATAACATTTATCCCCAAGGATATATGGCATCTAGCTGGTGAGAAGACCTATTGATAACAGAAAAGACGTCTCAGTGCCCTCTACAGCCCGTACATCTCTGGTCCAGGGCAGGTAAAATTTGCAAGCAATGATTAACGATTAACTATATATTCAGATTATACATTGTTGTATATATATATATTATGTATATTGTGAAGAATTGCACTGGAAGAGCTGCTGAATAGGTCTACTTGCCAAAATAAAACATTTTAATATTCATCCTAATGATTTGATGGAAAAACCTATGAACATATTTATAGAGAGCACATAACTTTTTTGTTTAATGCAAAATGGGCAGCAAACTAAACTTTGTCATCAAGCTCCATTGATTGCTGACAATTATTATTGCTATTATTGATTGACATAATGATTAGACCATCACAACTATCTGTTGGTCAGGCAATATGATTGTGCTTCCACTGAACAGTGAAAAAGTAAACTGGAATGACATGAGGTAAAACAACACAGACTTATTATTGTTATTAGGCTATTCTTATTTTTTCCCAATAATCATGCATTTTTGTACGATCTGCTTCATACGAATTCTTATAAATTAGAATGCACCCAGTTTAGATAAATCGCACAGAAAGTCAGAATTAGTCAATGTAGGGATAATGTGAAATAATTCTAAAGTATGAGACTTTGGAATTGTAAGAGACTTTAGTATGCATGTATAAAGTACAGTATGTAGTTCTGCTAAAAGCAGCCTTGGAGAATCAAAACACAAACAACTCTGTATAACACAGTATAAGATGCCAGTTCAGTCTTTGCAAAATCAAAATAATTCAAATAATGTCCTTAATCCAATCAGACTGCAATTCAGGATAAAATTATGTTTGTCTGAATACTGTAGCTTACTTAGTGTATCCATATGATAAAAGAGTTAGCTTAGAGTATCAGAGTGTCTCTTCATCTGAGATCCTTTGGCAATGTGTGGCTCCACGCACAAACACGCCTGGTGTTTTGATTTTTAGCATGTGACTTTTCTCCCTCGAGATATTAACAGGAAATTGCTTTTCTGCTCAGAAGCCACTTAGCTGCATTAGATGGTTAATAGACTTTGCCAGGCAAAAAGCGGCAGAATTCTTATTGATTGTGCCTACTGGACACAGTTGAGACCAATTCACACACTGAATTATTCATGTCTCCATTACAAACTTTGCCCTAATTGTAATAATGTTTTGACTGGAAATTTTCAGAGAGTAGTGGAGAGTTTTTTTGCATTTTCCCACATTAGTAGAATGCTAAAGCAGGTGCAACAGATGAAATAATCATCTGCATAAAAACAATGAATGCAATTTAACCTGCTAGGCTAACAGAGGGTTCTAATGATTTTCCATTTCTTGGCATAATTAAAAATCAGGAAGTGCTTCATTGCAAAGTTGTGCTTGACTGGTTAGCCCTTCCTCTGTTGCTGTACCATAAAGCCTAAGGCCCAGTGAGCATAAAAAATACAATGGCAAATGAAGGTCTTCAGTAAAATTAGATGCTCATTAAATGTAAGGAGATATCTGATGTTTACTTTGCATTTGAGAAACCTGTGCTAAAATCAAGAAAAAAATATAGGACCAAATTTACTCACAGCTTGCACCAACACAAGCATTGTTTTGGTATTAAATAATATGCAGATTTACTAACAGCTTGCGCCAGCGCAAAACAGTTTGTTGTTAAATAATGACTTTCAGGATTTACTTAAGACGTGCAGTGTATAATTAGCACTGAAAATGTGTGGTCTAGTTATTTTTGCAAGTTTCCCTTTCAGACACAAAATTTTGGGGAGGAGAGTATTTAAATAATTAACGCAACTCGATTTACTAATGTTTGCGTGTGTTAGTACTGGTATTTGCGCGATTATTTAATGCTGAAAAAACGTGTTACGGTTGATGGCTGAGGCAATGTGAGGATCCAAATGAAGTTTATAGTTTTTATTAAATAAGCACAAAACAAGTAAACAAGGCAGGGAAACACTAGAAAACATAAGTAAAACACTGAGGTAACACTAACAACGACTAGCAAACACAAAGTGAACAAGCAGTGTAAATATGAGACAAGATCCAATGACTAAACAGAGACGATGAGTAACCATGGCGACAAACAAGAGGGAATAGGTGAGTTCAATGAGTGTCCAAGGCAACAAACAAGGGGGCGGAGCAAGTAATCAACAGGAGGGCACAACATCAGACAGAAACACAGGGCAGACAAGACTCGTTACAGACCCCCCCAAAAGAGCCTTCCAGACGCTCCTACAGTAATAAAATTCAGGTGGGTGGTGGAGCGGAGGCAGGGCCGGCAGAGCAGGGAGCCAAGGCGGGTGCCGGCAGAGCTGGGAGCCAAGGCAGGGTCGGCAGAGCAGAACCAGAGACCAGGGCAGAGCCGCAGGCGGAACCATATACCTGGATTAAGTCGCAGCCCATGGTGGTGCTGGGAGTGCTCTGGGGCTGTAAATAGAGACAGGAGAGAGAGAGAGGCTGGCAAAGCCAGGTTAGAAAGAGACAGGTTAAACAGGGTAGAGAGACTGGTAAACTCATGAACGGCCATCTTTGTTAAGGCAGGGAGTTCAAAATCGGCCATCTTGGACCAGGCAGGGAGTTCATGGAGCTCGGGACCGGCCATCTTTGGCCAGGCAGAGAGTTCAAGGAGCTCGGGATCGGCCATCTTTTGCTAGGCAAAGAGTTCAGGGACCTCAGAAATGGCCTTTTTGGCCCAGGCAAAGAGTTTAGGGAACTTGGGAATGGCAATCTTGGTCCAGGCAGAGTTCAGGGAGCTCTGGGTCGGCCATCTTGGGCCAGGTTGAGAGTTAAGGGAGCTCGGGATCGGTCATGTTGGGCCAGGTCGAGAGTTCAGGGAGTTCGGGAATGGCCATCTTGGGCCAGCCAGAGAGTTAGTGGAGCTCAGGGTCAGCCATCTTGAGCAGGACAGAGAGATTAGAGAACTAAGGAACGGCCATCTAGGACAGGGCAGAGAGTTCAGGGAGCTCGGGATTGGCCATCTTGGGCCAGGTTGAGAGTTCAGGGAGTTCGGGAATGGCCATCTTGGGCCAGGCGGCGAGTTATTGGAGCTTGGGGTTGGACAACTTGAGCAGGACAGAGAGATTAGATAACTCAGGAACGGCCATCCTGGACAGGGCAGAGACGATGGTAGTCGTGCATGACCATTTTGGTGAGGGCAAAAAGTCTATGGAGCTTAGGAGTAACCATATTAACGGACTTACAGGATACAGGGGACTCGGGGTAACCATCTCAAAACTCAGGGGACTCAGGAACAGTACTTATGGTCAGAGCAGCAAATTCAGAAAACTTAGATTCAGTTAACTGGGTCGAAACAGAAAGCTCAGGGGACTCAAGTTCATATTTTTCAACAAAACCAGATTGTGCAGAGGAATCACGTGACCTTGGTGACCTTGGTGATTCACTTGACTGAGGTGATTCAACCGTGGCAGGATGTGCACATGCCTCAGGTTTGGATTTCCAGTTGTGTTTGAAAGTGCAGATGACTCAGATTCGAAACCTTCCAGCCATTACAGGGAGTTCAGTAGACTCAGGGTTATGAACTTGAGGAATCTCCTGTGAAACAGAAGAGCAAAAAGCAGTTCCAACATAACACATAGCCAGTGCAAACACAGATGATTCAAACATGTGTCAGTTGATTCAGATGACTCAGAAGAATCAGATGATTCAATTCAATCGGTTGATTCAGATGACTCAGAAGACTCAGATGATTCAATAGCCATCTTGTGAACAAGCTTGGGTGTGGTGCAACCATTTTGTGAACAGGCTCGGGTGTGGCGGCAGCCATCTTGTGAACAGGCTAGGGTGTGGCGGCAGCCAACTTGTGAACCGGCTAGGGTGTGGTGGCAGCCAACTCGTTAACCGGCTCTAGTGTGACAGGAGCCAACTTGAGCAGCACACACAGGCATCCGTGACCTGCCTGGTTCTCCAGCCTGCGGAGCCTGGTGCCTCCTGCCACCCAAAAAAACCTGGAGTACGCCTCCACCTCGCCCCCAGTGGAGGAAGACCCGCTTAGCGATAGCGCATACTCCACAAACTGCTCAAATGACCCTTGAGGACCATTACAGGTGAGAATCTCTTTATGTGGTTGGTTTAATCCACTACAGAAGTATTAGCATGAAATCGGGAAGGTTGGTGTTGTTGGAAATGTCCAGAAATGTTTAAAGACGATCCTCGAGGTACTGATTACCTTTGTGTAGGCAGACTAGGGCAACTGCTGGATCCATTTGGGCTTGTCATTCTGTTACAATTGATGGCAGAGGCAAGGTGCGGATCCAAATGCAGTTTATAGTAGGGGTGGCTGCCACGAAACTAACGTTTCGACACTGTGTCAAGATCCCGAAGCGTAGATGTTTCGAAACACTGCTCCGAAATGTGATTCGAAACACCTATGTCATATAACGAAGTGATTCGAAACACCAGAGTCACGTGACTATGGCTAAGCAAAGCAGCGCATTTCACAAGTGTTTCGAAAGGTGGCGTACGTGTCGAATCTGTGTTAAAGTTGGAAACAGGGTAGGGAAAAAAATCTGACAATACCTCAGGTGCGTTTTTTGCCCAGATCAAACGATCCTTTAAATAACTGGAAAGAAGTAATTTTTCCTCATTTGTATGTAACACTTGTCAGCAACAAGTGTCCCTTGTGAGATAATTTTTTCAAAGGCTGGAGAAATTATATGTAAAAAAGAAGTAGGCTATCAAAGGCAGAAACATTTATAGTTCTGAATAAACATCTTTATATGTAAATGATGTGGCATGTTGTGGCTTGATATGTTTTATTAATCTCGTATTATTTATTTGGTATTTATCTCTATTCAATTTATGAATTAAATAGACCCGAATAACCTATAGCTATCGACAATTGTTCTGCCTCTGTTAGAGGCTGTGTATAATTTATGATGGACGTTTGCATTCATATTTATCTTATTTTTGTAATTGTTTAATGTTCAATATGTTTTTCATATTTCATTTACCTTTACCTGCTGCTTATGTGTAAATTTGTATATGAGGACTTTTATTTTGACGTGTCTCTGTGAGCGCGTCATGTTGGGTAATCAGGAAGCAGTAAGCATAGTGTAGTGCACATTGAGTGTATGGCCCTAAATTGCATGTGCTCGCTTAGTCTACAAGTCCGTAGCGTGCCCCATCTGTCATTTTTATGCTTTGAAGGGTGCTCATCAGCGCCTCCTTTGCCCCCTTGATGCGGTCTTCAGCGAAGCCTGCACTGTAACAGTCTTCACGCACTTTACCAACCCAGAAGTCCTTGCGAAAGAGCAATCAGACCAATCAGACGACGGAAGGTAGAAGTTTACACTGACGGGCAACTTCTCTACCTATTTTCAGCGTGATGCTCGAGTCTGTCCCAAAATATGACTCTAGTGCACCCACGTGGACTCATATCAAGGGTCCCTAAAGTCTGCACTACATGATGTCATCAAAGTGTGGACTCTGAGGAGGACCACAAGTCCGGAGTGTGCCATTTGGGACAGGGCATATGGCTGTTTCTCAATGTCAAGGAAGGATCCTTGGAAGCCAGAATTTCGAGGATGCTATGTCATCTACATCCGTTCGAGAAATATCCCATATACAGGAAAGAATGCTTATGTGTATCCTTCGCGCTCTCAAATCACCCACAATCCTATGGGCGCAGCGCCGAAAGCACACATTTTTACTGACGTAATGACGTGCACTTGTTAGCCTGTTCCATTTACGTGTTCTCCGAATGCTAAAGAGGAGCCTCGCGTAGCCTCTGAAGGAAGTTACTTGTAAGGACTAGTCCTGCCAAAGAAGTATCCTTGACATTGAGAAACGGCCTATGTTTGAGTTGTATACAAGTTAATCCTTTTTCAAAATGCTACAGAAGCACCGGTTGTAAGTCTATTTTAAATACAACAATTTTATGTATGTTTAGTTTGATCAGTTTACAATTGAAGATGTCTATGTTATTGCTGATCAGTGCTTGTGTTCTACATTAGCCACTTGTCTAATTTAAGATAACAATCTATTTGTGTAGATTCTGCTTGCTACACTTTTGAGGAGTATAATGTTATTTTGAATTTTAATAGGTTTTTGTTATTTCTTTCATTTTATTTACAGTTTTACTCAGTTCATTGACCTGTGAGTTTGCCATGTAACTGCATAGTGCAGTGCTTCCCAATCCTGGTCTTCAAGGCCCCCCTCCCAGAAAGTTTTAGATGTCTCCTTATTTAAAACACCTGATACAACTAATCAGCCTCCTTCCAAAATGGTAAACATGTCTTTCTAACAAGCTGATGAGTTAAATCAGCTGTGTTAAATATCGAGACATCTAAATCATTCTGGGAAGGGGGCCTCGAGGACCGGCCCTGCGTTCCAGTTCGTTTTTTTATGAACTTCCCTCGCTAACTTCCCTCAGTCTCGTTCACTCGGATGTACGTCATTGCTTACGTTGTACGAGTGCCCACTACTGCTAGAACACTTGAAGTGGGTTCAAATGGATCGCCCTAAGCCCTTGATCACATGGAAAGTGGAGACCACCCCCTCCATGTGCAAAGCGCGAGATGCTGAAGTGACGTCACAATCGTGTTGCATTGTGGGATATGAAGCTGCATGAAGTGTACATATGAAGCAGACTCGCTCCCTCGGTCAAAATCGAGGGAGCGAGGGTCTGTCCATACAAACCTCCCTCGTCCACTTGACGAAGTGGAACGCACTTCAAAATGGCGACAGGGATTCCCCCGAGGGGAAGTGCTTAGGGAAGTTCGCGAGTGTGTGTCTAAAACTGGAGTGGAACGCACCCCAGGATATGGAAACACTGGCATAGTGGATCATTAAAGGAGCAAGGCGCTCATTTGGCTTTTGAAAAGAGTTTGCCTGTCTGTTTATTTTATATCAGGGGTGGGGAATCCTGGTCCTGGAGGGCCACTGTCCTGCAGAGTTTAGTTCCAACCCTAATTAAACACACCTGAAAAATCAGATTAAAGTCTTCAGGATCACTTGGAAATGACATTCAGGTGTGTTTGATTAGGGTTGGACCTAAACTTTGCAGGACAGTGGCCCTCCAGGACCCAGGGTTCCCCACTCCTGATTTATATCAACACTTGCATAGCAAAACATATAAAGAGAACAGTACAATAATGATGAGCCTAAAAGCACATGTAGTTAACAAAGCCTCAAAACATACGGCACAATTGATTCAACTGGTTCAGTGTTTCATGAAGCCTCGCTCTGGCCACCACTAGTTTATAGTATTATTAAATAAGCACAAAACAAGTAAACAAGGCAGGCAAAACTTGAGAAAACATAAGCAAAACACTGAGGTAACACTAACAAAGACTAGCAAACACAAAGTGAACAAACAGTGTTAGACAAGAACCAATGACTAAACAGAGACAATGAGTAACCACGATGACAAACAAGAGGGAATGAGTGAGTTCAATGAGTGTCCAAGGCAACAAATAAGGGGGTGGAGCAAGTAATGAACAGGAGGGCAAAACAACAGACAGAATAGGGCAAAGACAGGACTCGTTACAGCATGTTTTACTTTGCGCATGAAATGGCTGCGTGAGAGCGTGCGTGATACAATGCAGAAGATTGTTTTAACATGTAACAGTTTATTTGGAATGTCTGAGGAACATATTATTTAAAAAAAATTGTTTGCTAAGCCATGTTATTTATTGTTTGCTTAAGTAAATAAAATAGGAGTCACTAGGAGAAGTCACACAATACCAAGTGTTTCAAAACTTATTGTAAAGCTACACTTTTCGGTGTTCAATGGCTTCATTAGCTGTGATGTCCGTGGTGCTGAACTCAAGCGCACCACGCGTTAACTCATAAGCTCTGCTTATTTGCAACCCTGAACTAATTTGTGCTGCTCTTAGTAGATTGCCTTGGGCATTATGGAAATCAGCTGTTATGCCTGTTATTTAATTTTCACTTTTTTAGTAAATAACCCGCTGATATTACCACTCCAATTGGCACATTTTTGGAATTGCCAAAATGTCTTAAAACATTTTGCACTTGAAATGGTTGCAATTGTTGCTGCTAGGAGGAGGCACCGCAGAGATCTAAGAGCGCATGGTAGAAGGCAGAGAATTTGCTTCAAATCTGCTCAATCCCAGCCTCAGGCCATTCAGGAATAAAGCTTTGTTGGCAGACTCTACTCAATGACATAGCATTTTCAGCAAAGTCCTCTATGTGAACAAAGGTTAAATTAGATGAATGACGAATGTGAATCATATTAAAACCTGCATTGCTTGTAGTACTTGGACCTGAATTGTGGTCACCTCACAGTGCCCCCTAATGTGTGGTTCAGTTGCATTTTGATTGGCAACTCGTCCCCTTGGAATTATAAGGTTCTATCTGCGTTCTGAGCAGTTTTGAGATATTGAGCTTCAAAGTTTTTGCATTACATATAGGAAAACTTACATGGGGAAGAAGTTTCTTTCAAACATGAAAATAACAGGGACCCTAAATGCATTCTAAATATACAATATCAAAATCCTCTTAAATTTCTAAATGTGAATTTTTGGAAGGGGTCAAATGCAGATAGAACCTTTTAATTCTAAAACAACACTTTTGGCTAAGAATTATAAGGTTCTATCTGCCAAAACTTTATTTAAACATTAAATATAAAATTAATGTTGTAACAATTTTTTAACATGTGTTAGAAAGTAACATTTTAATCCTTTCTATAACATTTTATATTTTTATTTTAGCACTTTTATCTCTAAAAGTCTGATTTTACATTGTTCCTTTACAACATTGCTTCTTCCCTCTTCTGCCTCCGTTTCTCTACCATCCTCCTGTATATGTCGGGTTCATTACAAAATAGACAATTTTGTTTTAGCATGTTATACCATTCCCTTCTGAAAAATCCAGCTAAAACCAGCATAAGCTGGTGAGCTGGTTTGAGCTGGTCTCAAAACTTGGTTTTAGCAGGTCTCCCAGCTTGGTTTTAGCAGGTATTGCTGGTGTAGTAAGCTGGTCTAGCTGTGTTTTGGTCACTTTTTAAGCTGGTCTAGCTGGACTTAGCTACTGCCACCTTAAACCAGCTAAAACCAGCTACCAGCTTATGCAGGTCTTTGCTGAATTTATCAGTAGGATTGAGCAGCTACAGGCTACAATCATTCTGAAATCATTTTAATACTGAGGTAACTGCTTTAACAATCTTTCACATGTTTACATTTTGACATAACAATCATAACTTACTGTAAACACACTTTTTTTGGGGTAGGATAGGTTAGTTCGTTTTTTCTGTATTTTTTATCTTAGTGCTTGCCTCTTAACTCTTTCCCCGCCATTGACGAGATATCTCGTCAATTAAGAGAAAACGCTTCCCCGCCAATGACGAGATTTTCCGTCTTTCCGCAATACCGCTATTATTCCGCAACTTTTTAAAACCGGAAGTATTGCCCTATGGCAAGCTGCTGCATGTCCGTGTCTGTTTTAAATATCGCTCTAAATCGGATCTCTATAAAAAGTCCGTCACAAATATGGAATTATCTCTGCTTTTTGCTCAAAATATGGTGTTTTTGCAAAAACCTACCCATATTCAAAAGCTGATTGCAAAATAAACACTAAAGGTAGGATGAAACGGTTTTTTTTTTTGTTTGAAAGCAGAGGGTCTGTTCTTTCATTTGGTATATTGAATGTTTATATATTTAAAGAAGACCATTTTCTGGAAGGCATTAAACTTTGGTGAAAATCATGAAAAACGCTGGCGCTGGCTGGCAACTTTTTTTTAAAACGCTGGCGGTGAAAGAGTTAATATCAGGAACTAAGAAGCTAGCACTGCTGAATAGTGTGGTGTCTAACTATGAAAACAATCTCCTCAGTAAGACCTAAAAAAAAGACTGCCCCTACTGAAAAATCCAGCAAAGACCAGCATAAGCTGGTAGCTGGTTTTAGCTGGTTTGAGGTGGCAGTAGCTGGTGTAAGCTGGTCCAACCAGCCTGTCAAAGCTGGTGGGTCAGCTGGTCTTCCAGCATGACCAGATAAGTCCAGCTAGACCAACTTAAAAAGTGACCAAAACACAGCTAGACCAGCTTAAAAAGTGACCAAAACACAGCTAGACCAGCTTAAAAAGTGACCAAAACACAGCTAGACCAGCTTAAAAAGTGACCAAAACACAGCTAGACCAGCTTAAAAAGTGGCCAAAACACAGCTAGACCAGCTTAAAAAGTGACCAAAACACAGCTAGACCAGCTTGCTATACCAGCAATACTAGCAAAAACCAAGCTGGGAGACCAGCTAAAACCATCTCACCAGCTTAAGCTGGATTTTACAGTAGGGTGAACTTGCCTAAAATTCGGGCTGTCGATCTTAAGGTTTCTTAAAAACAAGGGGACGAACTGTTTACTATAGTACTATTCGGACGGGATTAGTTTTACATAGGGATGTGGGGTAAAGCAATTTTTATCAGAGCTTCTTAGTGATTTTAGTCCTGTCCGAATGCTCCATGTCAGTAATCATTACGGACAATGTCAGTAAAGATTATGGCAACTTTTACCTTCTGTAAAAAGGTCCGGAGAAATTACCTTAGGTAGCCTAATACTAATCCAGTGCGAATAGCCCAGCTGTAAATATACATGTAAATTGGTTCATTTCCTGTTCATTTGCAGGTTTCTTTTAAATATAAAAGTGCTTTAAGAAGCATTTACTTGCGTTCTAGGCGGAAAAACAAGTCAGTGGCAAGTCAGTTTCTGAATAACACGACACAAACGTAAAAAAAGTCAAATTTACTTCTCAGAGGCACAGAACTGTTTCTGAAACTGACTTTCTCCCCAAACTGAAATAAAACACGGTGTTTTGCGTTTTCCCAGTCTGTGTCGTTTTTTGCACATGTGATATCAGGAAGCAAGGTAATATGCACATGACGACGAGAGGTGATGCATTGCGCAATCGAGTTACCCTTCCCACTTCTAAATGTTTTCCTGAGATTTCTAATCCCATCTGAATTGACCATTAATATTACAGACGTCCTGTGGGAAAATTACATTACGCCATCTACCTCCGTAAAACTAATCCTGTCCGAATAGGGCTATGTCACTTCCTAATAACCTTTCATTGCAATTAAAGTGAAATTACTGAACCTAAACATATGGCACTTTTGGATAGGGAATTGCAAAGATATATTTTAGAACCAAATGGTGTAATCTACCAACAAAGACTAAAAGGGGGAAAAACTACCCAAACCTTGACCCTTTTTTATGTGTGATATACCTTAATTATAATATAGTTAAAAAAAACTTGAAACATTCCACTTAAAAGTGAAAACATGAAGTTAATGATAACAGAGTAGCAACAGTTAAAGTTTAAATGATGACTCCATGCCTTCAAAAGTGGTGCAAACACCATGAATAAAAGGCAATATAATCACTTTTGTTGTTATTAAAATATGACTCTATCTTGACATTGTACCTCCTGAGGGGAATATTGAATTGTAAAAGCTTTAATGAATTATTTATATTTAGTGGGCGCATAAGCATAAGAAACAGCTTGGCCCATTGCTCACAAGAGACTGATTGTATATGCAGCCTGATTCTACAGAATTTCCAGCATTTTTTAAAGCTATATATGTTTTTCATAAGCCATGAAATAATTACTCATAATATTGTACATAATGTGTAATTTAAACTAAATTCTTTATGTCCAGTGTTTCCGCTACCATTATATAAGGGGGGCGCCCCGCCCTCCTAACGGCTCGACCCGCCCCCTTGAAGGTAAAGTAAATTGATTTAATTTTCTTTATAGTGCCAGAGAACAATTTGTTATTTTATTAAACAAACCAAATAGCCCTCAAGTAATATGTTATTTATCTTATTTTCAAGATGGCATGTCTTTTCTGTCTGTGTTTGCGCGTTTACAATTGTCCAATTATATCTTACTGTTCGGCTGAATTCACTGTGCCCGTTCCAATGTGGCGTGTAGCGCGCGCCTCTCTCTCACATAATGGAAAAGGTGACGATGTTTTCAAAGTCTGTTGCTCCGTAAAATTTCTATTTTGCCGAAACATCCACTATTACGGATGTTACTGACGGAGAAGACAGCTGATCGAGTTTATCATGACTTGACGAAAGGTTAGCATTAATGTTTCACACACATGCGCACAATTCTCTCCCTCTCTATCATGCTGTATATTGCGTGTTTTGTAGTAACTCTGTGTAACAGTAACAGTGTATGCTGTCATATTTCTGAATTTGCCCCGAATTGTCTGCGCTATAAGGCTACGCAATAAAGCAATAAGCCCCAAGAAGCAGTGGGTTACCAGTGCATTTTATAACAGCTAAGGGTGCGTACTTAAGCACGACACGAAGCAAAGTGCCTAAAACCCCCTTAACTGTTATAAAATGCACTGTAACCCCACTGCTTCGCGGGGGTTATTGCTTTTATAAAACGGTTACTTCATATGCATAACGTTAGCGGGATTTTATAAAATAAAACACAAATAAGCTGTAGTTATATTAGTACAAATATTACTCTTCCGCCAAACAAAGTAGTTCCTCAGAATCAAGTGTGACTGAAACAGAGTGCAGTTCCCAACCAACAAAGATGGTTAACTCTTAACTCTTTTAGCGTTTTTTTTTAAGTTGCCACCCAGTTTTAATTTAATGCCTTACAGAAAAATGATCTTCTTTAAATAAACATAAAATATCAAATGAAAGAACAGACCATCCGCTTTCAAACAACAACAACAACAACAAAAATGTCTTCCTACCTACATTGTTCTCTTATCACCTCTCAGATTTTTTAGCTAAAAGCGGAGATAATTCCATTTATGTGAATTACTTTTGTAAGAGATCAGATTCAGAGCCTGATGAAAACACGCTGTTTTTTATGTGTTGAGTGAATGCGTCAGTTTTTAAGTTGGGTAAGATCGCCACCCAGTGGATAGCGGAAATATCAATTTAAGGTAGAAACCCTCAGGGAGCGTTTTCTCTTTATTGATTAGATGACTCAACAATATTTATTGACATTTATCTGGATATCACCATTAATTGAGCAATTGTAGACAAATAAAAAATATAATTAAAGACTGTGGTGTTTATTTTCATAAATCAGTACACAGCAACAGTGATACTACTGTAATGCGGTCTGAACCGTGGGATTACTGGGGTATTTTATCATGGCTTAAAACGCATTTCAACCCATCAGAATGAAGAACCAGAACTGCCCGTTTTATAATATACAATAAAACTCTTATTTGAAATAAAAAGCTCATAACACAACAAGACATGATGAGAAAAGCAACAGCAGTAAGACTTCAATGTAAATGTATGGTGATTTTGTCAGACAAATAAATTGCGTTTATATATCAGGATTTCAGCAGAGTTAAAGTGAGAGCTGGTTGGATTAAAAAAGAGGTGTGACTGGGTCGTGTTTACTCACTACTTTGTAGTCTACTCGTTATACGTTTGACAACAGAACAGATAATATGTAAAAAAACAAACAAACAGGATTATTCTCTAATAATGTATCATGCTCAACAAATGCATCATTTAAATTTTATCATATAAATGTATTAACTAATATTGATGAACAATGAATGAGCAATATATTTGTGTATATATATTACATTAACAACATTTACCTTTAATTCAGAAACCCACCTTTCCTTTTTGTCTTTGTTTCACATTTTAGGTTTGTAATTTTCAAGTTTATCATAAGAGCATCCATATGTTAGTCTAATTCAAGCCTCTTGCTTGTGCTGCACTGTGTAGAAGGAGAATTTTAAAAGGTAAATGCTCAGCACTTTATTTATTAAACATTATTTAATTGATCCAGCTTTAGGTTAAAAAGTAGATCACAGTGTTTGCAAGCTCTTTAGTCTTTACCCACATTAGGCCTTTTTGTTTAATTTGTAACACGTAATCACAAAACAAAAAAGTTCATTTGTAACTTACACTTTTTCTTAGAACGGCATATTTCACAGATACTGAAGCTTGATGGTTTGGATGTAAGTTTTAAACTGTCAGCATTAGCATTAATAAAGAATGAAATGTCTTTCCTAAGTAATCTTTTGAACATTATCATGGGCAGAATATAAATAAACTCCAGGCAAATAAATGCTGTCATTTTCTTTTTCACAGTTTTTCACAGTTGCAAGGCATTGTACATGGATGCCCATAACTGAGAACTAATATTAGAAAAATCTAATTTTGAAGGTCTTAAAACAGCAGTAGAAATGAATCCATTCTGATCCAGTTCATTAATCATGCGTTTTTTGTTTCTAAAGCCACTGTTAAGATCCTAATCAAATGGTGGACTGTTATAGTAGATGACATGCTTTGTGATTTCATATTATATCTCAATCTTGGTGTCCAAACATACATATTGGTGTCTCCATACATATTGCTGACTGCGTCAAATGATTATCTACTCACTGTTCAGCTGAGCCTGCAATATTTTTTTTTTTTTTGCATCATCCATTATAGGTCTAAATTCTACTTTTACATGATGCTATAGGAGGAGCTTTGCCAGAGATGCATGATTATGTGCAGCAGGATGTTGCGACTTTAAAAAGATAAGATCAAGGACACTGGTGGGCTAGGTCTTTAATTCAAGGCACTCTATCTTCCTCAGAAAACAAGGCAATTTACAAAAGAACATTTGCAACACAAGCTGTTTTGATTTGTATATGTTTTGTTTGCTGTGCAATTCAATGAGCTGCAAGAGCAAAGCAATAAAAGCCATCAGAAAAGTGGCTTGTGTTTCACATAAACTTTTACCCTTACATGGGAGCAATCCAGTATTTATGCAGTGTTATGCTGTTATGAAAGTAGTGCTTCAAAGCAGTCTTCAAGAAGATGTAGTACTAATATCAGTGTTGTAATTTTACAGAGGGAACACGTTATAAAGCAGAACTTTGCTTCTATAAATTATTCAAAGGTTTTGCTCACTATCATAACATTATTTACATTTATTAAGGTGCTTGCGGAGTAGCGTATCAGAGTTTGTCTATATTTATTTACTTTAAACTAGTGAATACAAGAGCTACATTTTTTCTCCTCTTGTCACTTATGAGTCTATGACTGCAAGATGTCAAGTGATGAACACGATAAAACAGAAGTTTTAATGTGAAGTTCTCAAAGTGGCTGATTCAGCATCAACTTTGCTGCATTTAATACTGCATCAGTTTGCAATGACCCTACAGTATCCAATTCGAGTTATCTCGCATGGGGCCTGCCTTTTGCCCTGCTTCAACGCACCATCATTCCCTCCTCCCCAAAGGTTGAGTCTGATGGAAGAACCCTCAGCCATGAACAGGGATGGTAATCGGTTTAATGGACCCTTACTGTACTGCATCATTATTATTCTTTGTATGTACTGTATAGGGATGGATTTTTACTGGCTATTATAAAGTATTTAAACTGTGAAAAATACAAAAGGGCCTTTAAATGTACAGTATGTGATTAAAAATACACATAAATTCTTTTAATATTCATGTGGGTTCAGGGTTTTAAAGGAAGGCAAAGCATTTTAATCAGCCACTTCAGAGCAGCCAACATCAGATAAAATGAAGTGTATTAAATTGTGCTTTATGTGGTCCATGCTATAACAAAGATATTTCATATAAACAAGATGTGTCACTGGTTTTGATATGAATGGGGGAGTTTGCAACGGTTTCCATAGCAGCCTTTGTCCCGCCTCCCAGTAAAAAGAGCCAATCTGAATCATCTGGGTGAAGGACTTTGCACATGCGCAGAATAGGCAGGTCTTGTTCTAAGAAGAACTGGAGGTGTTTCAAATATGGCGACAAAGTGACGTGACTAGTAATGTACAATTTCACTTACATCATTTAAAAGTAGACATTCCAAGCATTATGTAGACATTTATCTTTTGTTTTTATGATAAGTATTAAAAAATAAATAAAACGAATAGCATACATTTGTTAGTTATTGTGGCTGCGGTGTGTCATGTGACAATCATGACGCGTCGCTATGGACAAAAGGGGTCAGTTAAAATATTTTAAACTTGCGCGTGAAAGGGTTGATTTTAAATATATATTCTAAGTAAACAACAATAGCCCAAGTTTAGTAAACATTTTTTATTGAGACTATAAAAAATTATTCAGCATCCATTTTTTAGGTGTGCCAGCTGCCACTATGGGTGGCACCTGCACACCCTTGGCTATGCCCATGGTTGGAACCACACACCAGACAAAGAAGTTTTAGGAACCTTTATTATTAAGCATGTAAAACAATTATAAGCACATAGAAAAGTTGTTTATTCTGGTCTGTTGCTTGAATAAGCTACATATAATAATATTTCCTACACTAATTCCAGTCAGTGTCATCGCTTCCATACTTTAGTTCCAAAACATGACTTTAACTCCGGAAAAGCTGAGAAGGTTATATTTTGCTTACCCCAGACACAGAATAATCTTAAACCACTGAGATTAAGTCACGACCACCATACTGCATCATTGATGTAGACTTAGAGAGGAACTCATGAAATATTCCTGACCATAACGCTCAGGTGGCTCCAAGTTTACTGACAGTCACAGACCAGGGGCGTGTCTAGAGGGGGGGCATGGGGTGGCACCGCCCCCCTTGGAATATGATTGGCCCCCCCTGGTGCCCCCCCTCCAATCTCATTGGGCCAGCTAGATTTACTGTCAACCTGAAAATGTCCACCGCACCATTGGACCAGAGAGCTGTCAATCACTTTTTGATTTGAGACTCCCGCGAAGACGAAGCGAGCACAGTAGTTACGCGTTTTTAAACAGGAGGAAAGAGACACCAAGACACCCACCGCACCTTTGGACCAGTTGTCAATCACTGTTTGATTTGAGACTCGTGCGAACGCGAAGAAGGAGCGGGCAACCCGCCACAGACTCAACACAGGCACAAATCAACACAAATCAAATAGATTTCACATGATACGCATTTACATTTTATTTTACTATTTAAAACGGCTTTGTTCGCTTTTGCAAGCGCTCAGCAGCGCCTCTCTCCCTCTCGCTCGCGTGCACGCTTTCTCACTGCTGCGTGCGGAACCTCGACAGTGCCTGTCTTCCATGACACTGAGTGAAGGAGTTAAAAGTTGGCGGTGTTTTCCACCTGGGTTCCTCCGTGTACTTGTCTTTTCACGAAAAAGTTAACAGTCAGCAGATGTTACTGACAGAGAAGACTGTTGATCGAGTATCACGACTTAAAGGTTAGTAGTGTTTTCCCACACAGACACACACCAGTTCTCTGTGCACGAGCTCTCTCTCTCCCTATGGTGCGGTATGCGCGCGCACGCGTAACAGTATTCTCTGATATTTTTGAATTTGCGCTGAATTGTCTGCGCTATACGTGATCTACAATTAAACTAAAAAGCAATTTTAATTTAAAATTAAAAGCACTCATAAACACAATCAGATGAGAAGAGCAACCCTGCATGAGACGCACAGGTAATCCGAAATCACCTCGTATCAGCTCTTCAATGTAAATTGTATCAGACAATGTCGCATTTAAATCAGGATTTTAGCAGTATAAAGTAACAGCTGGTTGGATTAAACACGAGGTGTTATTGGGTCGTGTTTAGTCGCTATTTTAAACTCTTTCTTTATGTCTGACAACAGAACAGATAATATGTAAAAATAGCATTCAGTTGTGTTAAAATAAAAATAATAAACAATGAAAGTCAGATCAGACAGAGTAGAAAAACACATTTTTAAGTAGGGCTAAAATTTTCCCAAAATCCTGATATGTCAGAACGTTAACTAATATACCAGTACACGCAACTCTGTGTAATTTAGATAACCTACTTAAAGGAATAGTTCACTTAATTTAAATGGTCATATACCTAAACTTGTTTCAAACCTGTATGAGTTTCTTTCTGCTGAACACAAAAAAGAAAAGAGTTAAGAATGTCAGTAATCAAAATCAGTTGATGGATCCCATTGACTTCATATGTAGGAACAAAATAACATGGCAGTCAATGGGGTTCATCAACTTTCTGGCTACTAAGATTCTTCAAAATATTTTATTTTGTGTTCAGCAGAAGAAAAACTCATACATGTTTGAAATAACTTTAGGACGAGTAAATTATGACAATTTATTTAAAGTGAACTATTCTGGAACAGAACTGTGATGTCTAATCCATGCAAAATACAAAAAAATTAATACCATCTATATTAGAGCACGTGGCATTGCACAAGAATTTGGGAGCCTTGCTTAATATTTTCTAAACCAGTATTTATTTTCATTTGAATTTTCTGATTGGCCCCCCCTGACTGGTTCTTGGTCCCCCCTGTGCCCCCCCATTTATAAAATCCTGGAATCGCCCCTGTCACAGACAGGTTCAAGAAGCTCAGCTATCCTTTGGGAGGAGGTAATGCTAAACACAGAGAAGAAGTGACAGCCTTTCCAAAAGACTGTACTGGGACGTACTCTTTGCTGACGAACACACATTTCATCAAACTATGTGGACAGACACTTAAAAGGACAAGAGCATGCAAGTACTGTATTGTCAATACTGAGACTGCTTGGGATGGCTTGCTGTTGTCTTACACTGTAGACACTCTTACACTCTTTTCTCTCGAAAGTCCTAGTAGTTAAATGAAAGGAAGGCTGGATTTACACAGTATTAGGCGAGTCTCCATTAAAATTTTTATCCTTTCAGATAGATGGAGCTTTCAAAGAGATCTCTTTATCTATAAATGTCTAAGTGGGTTCAAAGAAATGTGGTACTTTAATCCAAGATCTAAGTAAAGTTCTAGCCTTGGCTACTGATTAAAAATCAACCCTTAATCAAGCAAGCAAACAATATATGTGTATATATTCCAATAACAAACTCAGCATGCATAAGTGACTTCAAATATTTAAATTCATAACCATTCAACAAACTATCCAGTTATCAGAAGGCATAAAATCAACATTTTTTTTTAGCCTTAGAGTAACCTACAAACCTACTGAGCCCCTAAGGTGACATTGGAGTAAAAAAAATCTAAAGTTTAGTTTCATGTGCTCATGTGAAACTTTCATGTGCTCTCGTGAAACTTTCATGTGCTCACGTGAAACTTTCATGTGCTCACGTAAAACCTTCATGTGCAGAATTTTTTTTACGTTTAATTTTGCGTGCTCGCGTGAAACTATCGCACGAGCACGTGAAACTTTCGCTTTCACATGCGCGCGCGATAGTTTCAAGTAAGCGCGCGATAGCTTCACGTGAACACGCGAAACTAAACTTAAAAAAAAAATTCTGCACATGAAGGTTTCGTGTGAGCACATGAAAGTTTCACGTGAGCACATGAAACTAAACTTTATTTAATTTTTGCTCCATGTCCCCTTAGGGGCTCTGTCTTGAGTACCTATAGAGTAGTATTACATCCTTCATGTCTCTGAAAAGTCTTTAGTTTGATCAGATTCATAAAAGACAGATCAGCTGTACCGACTCTTTCCGTATAAACCCGGTAAGTATAAACCCGAGTATAAATAGTTTGAGCAGATTTATAAAAGACAGATCAGCTGTACCGACTCTTTCCGTGTAAACCTGGTAAGTATAAACCCTTGGGGCGTGCCGTGGGGGGAGGGAGTCACAAGCAAGCAACACACAAACCCACCCTCTGAATAACCTACTATTCACTACATGTTCGTGTGGTTTACATTATATGCACTTACGCGCCAATTTCCAACATAACACAGAAGTCTTACTTACCGCATGCAATATACTGCATAATTCATGACCCGGCTTAAACTTTTCACCGAAATCCAGCGTTAAACAAACACACACACAAAACTCCGCTGCTACCCTGGATAAACAAACTATATGCATTGTTTCCATAAGGCTGGCTTACTTCTCCTTACATCCAAAAACACACTTCTTCTTTCGTGCCATTTTTGCGTCATTATATTTAACAAAGCTTTTGCGTTAAGTGATGCCTCTCCGGCTGATTGACGTGTGGGTGTGCTTTTCCGGGGGAAGTGCCCAAACGATACTTAATGTCTGCTAATGTAAGATGTACCCATGTTCGGAAAAAAAAGTTAATTCAGCACAGAAGTACTCTGTCACACATCCAATTGCTTATTTGACACTTGTAATGTAATGTAAATTATAACCCATGTAGTGTTATTATTAAAAAAGTAAAGGAGATACAATGTTGGCATGTGTTTTTAATTTGGTTTGGTTGGCATATGAAATAAATTAAGAAAGATAAAACTGCTGGGTTAAAATTAACAACCCAACTTGATGGGTCAAGTTAGCCGAGCATGTGTTCTGTCCTGTATTTACCCCACCCATAGGCTAAAAACAACTCAATCTGGGTGTTATTTGTCAAATAAATGTTAAATTACAATAATGTGCTAGCGCATGTTTTGTTTGTCATTAATATGTATAGGCCAGTTTGAATATAAATTAAATATAATGATATATAATAACATACATATAATAATATAAATTATAGCAAATGTGTTTATATTTTTATCACACAGGCTGCACTTGCCAGAAAACAACATTATGTGTGTGATGATACATCAAATGCAGAGATGAAAGATCAAGATCATGATGCATGAGTGTAGATGCATATAACTTTCGATGTTGGATTCGCTGCATCTGAGCAATTTCTGGCTTTATAAATCTGAAATATCTGCACACACCATCAAGTCTCATAATTTATTCCTTGTTCTTTGGTGCTGTCTGACTGTTTCATATTTTTAATTAATGTGACAAGTAATTGCATATATATATATATGTATGTATATTCTATTGTTTTAATTTAACAAAAGCAGATATATAATTGGAAAAGTACTATTATCTGGTGTTTTTTTCCAAAGCTCATTGACACCTGTGGCCAGGGGCACCACTAGCAATTTTGGTCTCTACGGAAGAATATAAGGTTGGGCTCCCTACCACACCCATTTCACACCACAAATACAAGCCAACTTTATGTAAAATCGTGTCTGCAATTAAATAATACAGACCTGTTAAGTTTGCTATTGCTTTTGACCATTATTATCAGTCTTTAGTCAGACACCTACCATGTATGTATAGCTACAAGATGATTTATTGTGCAAATGTAAAAAATTTTTTAGAAAAATACTGTACAGTAATCAAATATTCAAAGAAAATGCAACATTCTTAAATATACATTATATGGTGTTCCGGCCCAGATTAACAATTCAGAGGCTCAAAGGCACAATGTCTTGTAGGGCCAATTACAAGTGCACATACAGTAAAGTATATGTTTTAGGATACTTGGTAACACTTTATTTTGATAGTCCACTTTAGACATTTTACTAATTATAAGTAACTTAGCAACAATTTATCAACAACTAATCTTTAGAGAATTAGTAAACTGTCTGCTTAATATCTACTAACACTTTATTGCGATGATATCTCAACAGACATTCAACTTTCTATAAGTATCTTTGCAGGTGCATGTCAACTTATTCCACTAACCCAAACCTTTTCCCTAACCCCAACCCTTACAGTTTACTAATAATCTAATGACAGTTAGTTGACGTATAGTTGCAAATTACTTAAAGTTAGTTGACATGTAGTTGCAAAGTTATTTATAGTTAGTAAAATGTCTAAAGTGGACTATCAAAATAAAGTGTAACCGGATACTTTTTACTAGAAAATCCTCTACCTTTACAGGATTTACACATTACAGCATATCCCAACCAATATCAATATCAATACCTGTAGATATCTTTATTGCACGCAGGGACCTGCACAGAGGCAGAGGCTCATGTGAAAAAGGGGTATGTTTCTTAGGCCCAATTATTATTTTAACAACAGGTTAAATATATTGACACTTGTTACGGATGTCAGCAACAACTTCCTCATACATCAAAAGCCCCATTCACCTAAGTATTAACCCTGGACTCTAATTCCCAAAATGTCTTGCACGCATCTGATTACCCTCTCACTGGTTTTGCATCATCTGGCCTACTTAAAAATGGGACTCACATACACTCTTTGCGAAGTCTTGTTTGCCATGGCTACAATTCTGAGCATACCTGAGTTTCATTGTTTTGTTATCCCATTGTGACCTTTTGCCTGGACCCTGTTTATTCTTATGATAGTACCGCTGCCTGCACTGACCATTTGCCTGTTTACCGTTTGTGATTGTATGCAGCCTGCTCTGACCCTGAGCCTGTTTACTGTGACAATTATTGTTGTCTGGTCAAACTTGTGGACAAGTCGCAGCCCTGTTTTGTTAATCTTGTGCACTCTCTTGTATACATAAATCCTGTTAATAAAATCATTGCAGATGGATCCAACTACGCCTGAATCATTGTTACACACAACTTCTTTACCAGTTTATTTTATTTCCCTCACACACGTTCAATTGTTTCATACTCAACAGATTTCTACAAAATAATCAGTTCACACAAGGGCCATGGTCTTATTTATCATTCAGTAGGCGTCACAAGAGCAGAAAACAGAATATGATATGCCAACGATGCACCAAGAAGACTGCACCACTTTTAGCATATATATATATATATATATATATATATATATATATATATATATATATATATATATATATATATATACATATATATATATATATATTGCACAAGGCAGTCAATTGTTTACTTTAAACTGAAAAGAACTGTTGCTGCTATTTTGTTAATTTCACAGAAAAACATTGCTAAAAATAATAAAAATAAATTATTACAAAATGTCTTGAACTGTCTTGAAATAAAATCTGTTACTTTTGCCTTATCTAAACTTTAGCTAACTTAATACATTAGTTAGTGTGTATAGAATGTTAGGAAGACACAAGTTGACTGTATTTGTATTTTGACTAATTAGCTGTAAAGTTTAAGAACTGGTAGTTTACCTGTTTGATCTCCACTTATCTCCACACAAGTCAAGGAAAAAAACTACTGGAATAGAACCTGTGAGGAGCAGGTGCCTGTCTGTCTGTTGGCAATGTGTGCTGCATTGCTACGCAGAGATGCAGTGGGAGGGTGGGCATCAGAACTCGACAAACTTTCCAAGTCGGTTTCCATTTTGTGAGTATGTTTCCGCGCATCTTCCAAAGCATACTGAACTAAGGACAAGTGTGGTTGGCTGCGTACGTTCCACACATACGCAGTGCAAATTATTTCTTATACAAATGATTCCTCTACCAGGCTGTCAAGGCAGCATAGATTCATGCCATTTACAAGACATTCACAAATTAAGGATAGATGAAGAAAAGTAATGGACATTTGATAAATAAACTGTGCATTGCTGCTTTTGTCACTCATTTGGAACTATGACAACTACTGCCACCCACAGTCTGTTCGACTCAGCACTGGGTTATTTGCTCTTGAACAAATATATTATTATTTAGATAAATGATTTCTGGTTAACTAATTAAAGACGAGGAAGAAGCGAGTGGGCCTGGGGTAAGCAGGCAGAACAACTATAAAAACACTGTCATTAGATATCACTTTATAAAACTCAGTCAACAACATAAGTGATAGACCATTTTGCAAAATGATGGTGATAACACTGCAATAGAATTCAGTATGGGCAGAGTTATTAGATAGCTACAGGGGAGGTGTTTGCAGTTGCCATACCCTAACATTCGGACAAAACAGCATAAATTAACAGGCTATAATGATGCTCATTAAAGATCATTTAAAAAAATTTCATGCAATATGCATCAAAACGAAATTACACAGGTGCATAAATGGGATGGCCATTCCAGAACATATCCACCAAATTTTACTGCGGGTAGCAAGTGTTTTTCTTGGAATGATGTTTTCTTTTGCAACCATACATAAAGCCCCTTGTTATGACCAAATAACTCAATTTTTGTTTAATCAGTCCACAGCACCTTATTCCAAAATGCCCTTCTCTGCTGGCCTAAACACTATCCGAATCACTGATTTGTATTTTAATATATTTTTTCATAAATGTGTATTAAATAAATCCCATCCCAATAGTCTACTGCACTGCTTCCAGTAGTCTGTATTTATGATAGAGCATTTATCCAATCATATTTCAGCCAGCGGCCTACATTGTGTGTTTTCATGGTCAAAGAAATCTGCCTAGGCCTTCAGGATTTTCAGGGCTGGCGTCTTCAGGTTAAGATCAACGGCAATTAATTCATTGCATTAACCAATCAGATTTCGATTTGGCATCGTTGGAGCCAGCTTGCTGGCCTACAATTATGTCAGCGTTTTTGAATCATTTGATTTGTTTGACACCCAGCAGTTTCCAACATACCGGAAAAAGTTCCCACAAGCGTTCTCCAGCTTAACGCAGTCATGGAACATTATTTTATCTGTCCCGGCTAAAAACAGAACAGTCTGTGATGTATGACATGACTAATTTTGAAAGCAAAAATCCTGTTGAAATCCTTGATTTCCTTCAACATAAAAAAATCTGGATGTGAGCATGTGACAGATATTCCTGTGTTCACTGTTTCATGCGAACGGACATTCTCAGCCTTACAAAAGGGGGTGACCATCTGTCCCGCGTAGTGCGTGTGCGCGCACAGCGTTTGAAGCCCAATTCATGCGTCCCCAATTCATGCATCCCGCATAATCAATGCTTGCTCAAAAAAAAGTTGAACGCTCCAAACGAACATTATGTCACAGGTCGGAGCGGACTACTTCTAACGTGAGTCACGCCCCTCCCTCAGTTTCCACCCCGAGGAGGTCCCAAAATGCCACAATGACCAACAGACAAAAGAACGAGATAAAATATAACAAACTTGATTAAATATTAAAAGAAGGGGGAAAGGGTGAGGGATTCTTAAAAAGGTAAGTATGTCACAGGCCGGAGCGGACTCAGATGCTATGGAGTCACGCCCCTTCCCAGTTTCCACCTCGAGGAGGTCCCAAAGCCAACCCCAATGACCAGACACACAGAGTACAAGTAAGTTAAAACAAATTTGATTAAATTACTTAAAATGGTTTTCAGGGAAGGGGAAGGGGAAGTTTAAAACAGTATTCCTTCTATCCTCCAGATAAGCTTTCTTGTGGGGAGAGGGGGACGGGGTTCCTCCAATATGGATTCTTGATCCCGTGGCGCCCTCCGCTTTCCTGGAGGCAGAATTAAAAAGAGGGACACAGTCAACACTCCGTGCGATAGAGATCGACTACCTTGACTTCACACTTCGAGGGTCCCCAGGGGTGGATACGTCCACTGTGGTCTGTTGTACGACTGACACTCTTCTCCCTCTCTCTCTCTTTCTTTAGGTGGCCTGTTGGGGCTCCGACTGTGCGCTTCTTCAGCCGACGGGGGTAATCCGACGGAGCGGCTCTTCCCTGGAACCAGCGGTAAGTATTTCACGGATGACCGAAGCTTTCACTTCCTTCCTCGGGTTGGGAGCTGTAAGCAGAGGTAAGGGTTTACACAGGTGACCGTAACTTTAACTTTTCTTCTCAGGTTTGGAGCTGTAAGCAGAGGTAAGAGTTTACACAGGTAACTGCAACTTTAACTTCCTTCTCAGGGTTGGAGCTGTAAGCAGAGGTAAGAGTTTACACAGGTAACTGCAACTTTAACTTTCTTTTCAGGTTTGGAGCTGTAAGCAGAGGTGGAAGTTTACACAGGTAACTGAGACTTGAACTTTCTTCCTCTTATACACAACGGTTGGTTTGCACAATTTTTACACTGGGGCAGTGGACTTACGGGGTGAGGTTCCACACAGCAGGCATTTGGTTTGACGGGCCCCCAGAAGGGCCGGGGTAGCACACGGCCCACCTAAGGCTCACTGTCGGTCGAAAGGACAGCCAATATACTCGTGTGGAGCCGAACGCTTCCCTTACTCCTCCTCCACGTATGGTTTCAGAAATGCTGAGCAGGGGCGAACTTTCATAAAGGCTCCACACACACAAGAGTGGTTAAAGCACACAGCAAAATCACAGGCACTCTTCCAGACAACTACAACTAACAAAGATAACAACTACCAGATGGTCTACTCACTCTAGTTCGTAGGTATACTTCACCACTGCCCTTCTTCACAGTCAGAAAGGATCTGTCACTTTACACTCAGGAGGTCCAATAAATATCTGCCTTAATCCCACACTCCTCTAGCCTCAACGGGCTGTTCTCTCCTCACGACTCCTCTGGTTTGTAGTGGCTCCTGTCGACACAAGCACAGCACTCCTCTGCAAGCTTAAGTGTACACACACACACAATAAAGGCAATGACTCACCCACAGCACTCCTCACACTTTTCGTGACTAAGGACGGAGCCAAAACCTGACCCGGGTTCGTCGTGTGGCTTGGCTGGGCGTAGTTCTTAACGGAGGGGGAAAAGTGCTTAAAGGATGAACGCCGAACCTCCTGACGCTTCTCTCCACAGTGGGGCCGCACACTGAGTAGTAAACTCACAACACACGTCAGGTAAAGAAATCTCCTCAATACTTTATAAACACATCTGGGTACTCACTCTATAGATGACACTCTGTTACTCTGCTTTCCCATTTAGCTTACCCACTGCTATAACTCGCCTTCGACAAGGCCTTTTAACGAAGACTCTTCAATGTGACTGCTCCAACAACGTCAACACATGACAGCACATCCACATCACAACGGTAAGTATTCGTTACATACTCAGCCCAGTCGATCGTATCTTTGATTCGTCCTGCACTCAGTCACTGGCGAACTCTGTTTCTTCTAAGAAGATTTTCCTCAAGCCTTCACTAGACCAGTTTCCGTGGTGGCACACAATGCAGCGATCCAGACGAAATACAGCACAACAACAGCACACCAACAGCACCCCAACAGCCCTTACTCGCATTTTGAGGGCTCCTTTTATACTCCCTCTCTTCCTTTCCTTAGCCAATCTCCAACCGTTGCGTTGATTGTACACACCTGCGTCTAGTTTAGCCTGATTTGCCTCTCGGAACACAACCGGAAGTTCCTGTGTTTGCAGTAAATCGTCCGGGTGGAAACTATCTTCGGGCGGAACTAATCCTCCCAACTTTAGTTCCGCTTATAGAAAAGTCACACGGTGACATCCTCCCCCGCCGAAACCGTTCTAGTCCCTAGAACGTCTTCCAGCGACCCACTCACCATAACAAGACGGGGGCCGTCCTCGGTTCTCGCGCTGGGATCGTCGAGGAGGGGACTCTGGGTCAACTCTGGCTGGTGAATCCTCGGGCTCCCTAGGGGCAGCCTGAGCTGGTCCATCCACAGGGCCTCTCGGGATTAGGGCCCATCCTCCAATCCAGGGGGCTACTGGCGCTAGCTCCCTAGGAGCTGTTTCCACGGGTAGTGGCGGATAGTTCGGACAAGGGCGGATCATGTTCTGATGCACCACCCGGTCTGGCCCGGGCTTCCCTTCTCGCCTGATCGTGTATACCGGTTGTCCCAGCCGCTGCTGGCTTTGGATGACATATGGTCTGGTCTCCCACCGGTCACTCAACTTGCCTTTTCCGGGTCGTCGGTTGTCCCTTACACAAGGACCCTTTTTCCTGGCAGTAAATGAGCTTCCCATGCCGTCCGATCGTACAACCGCTTATTTTTAATCCCTGCCGCTTGGATCCGCCTGGTGACCTGTTCGTAAACGAAGTGGAGGCGCTGGTGGTGTCGTCCCACCCACTCGGTCAGACTCACTTCCTCTTCGTCCCCTGCAGCTCCCAACAACAAGTCTGTGGGCAACCTCACGTGCCTGTTCCGATGCACCACCCGGTCTGGCCCGGGCTTCCCTTCTGGCTTGATCGTGTATACCGGTTGTCCCGGCCGCTGCTGGCTTTGGATGACATATGGTCTGGTCTCCCACCGGTCACTCAACTTGCCTTTTCTGGGTCGTCGGTTGTCCCTTACACAAGGACCCTTTTTCCTGGCAGTAAATGAGCTTCCCGTGCCGTCCGATCGTACAACCGCTTATTTTTAATCCCTGCCGCTTGGATCCACCTGGTGACCTGTTCGTAAACGAAGTGGAGGCGCTGGTGGTGTCGTCCCACCCACTCGGTCAGACTCACTTCCTCTTCGTCCCCTGCAGCTCCCAACAACAAGTCTGTGGGCAACCTCACGTGCCTGCCAAACATCAGATAAGTGGGGGCGTACCCCGTGGTACTGTGCACACTGTTATTGTAGGCTTGCAACAAGTTTGGTAAAGCACTCACCCAGTCATCTTGGCGCCTATGATCCAGGGTCCCCAGCAGACCCAGCAACGTTTGATTAAAACGTTCACACCCTCCGTTGCCTTGGGGATGGTACGACGTAGTATGCGTCTTCGTGCAGCCATATAGTTGGCATAGCTCTCGAATCACCCGTGACTCGAAGTTAGGTCCCTGGTCTGAGTGCAGGAATTCTGGGCACCCCAAAAGGTTGAAACACAGCCCTCCATAATGCAGTGGCAGTTGTATTCGCCGTCTGGTCTAAAGTGGGGATGGCCCAGGCGTACTTAGTGAATAAGTCGGTGACCACCAAGATGTTTTGGTACCGATCCATAGGTCGGCCCAACGTCAGGTAGTCCATGGCAACGATGTGGAGGGGAGCCCTGGCATTGATGGGAACCATGGGTGCTCTCGCTTCCTGTCGGGACTTAAACAGAGTACATCTTGGGCATGCCTGAATGAACGTACTCACCGATGTCTCCATCCCGGGCCAGTCGAAGTGCCTACATAGTAATGACACCGTCCGCTCTTGCCCCTGGTGTCCCAGTTGGTCATGGTACCTTGTCATCAACGCCTGTACCTTGCTTCGTAGACCACGAACTGGCAAACATCTTCGTCCAGCCCCGGATCTCTGATGTTCCTACACAATACACCTTCCCGCAGTGTTAGCTTCGACCACTGTCCTAAAAGTTTGCGGCCTACCTCAGTCTGTTCTTTCCTCTCGGCTGGTGTCGGCCTCGTGTGAGCCACTCCTCCATGTCTCTCAACTCTCTGTCTTCCCGCTGCCTAGTCCTCCAACGACAGGGGTCCCACCCCCAACTAGTGGGCACCGCTTCCTGTTGGCTCCCGGGTGCTTCCACTACACCGACCACACAGTCCTCATCGCCTTGGTCCTCCACCGGTTCCGCCGTGGCCCTTGGGCCTTCCATCGCCGGCGATCGTGTGTTCCCGCCCAGGGCGATACTGCAGCTGGTAGTCGTAGTTCGCCAACTGGGCCACCCACCGCTGCTCCACGGCTCCCAGCCGGGCCGTCTGCAAATGCACAAGAGGATTGTTATCAGTCACTATCGTCACCTTGGCAGCCCGGAGGTAGTCCTTAAACTTCTCACTGAGGGCCCACTTCAGTGCCAGCAGTTCCAGCTTGAAAGAGCTATAGTTTGCGTCATTCCTTTCTGCGGGGTGAAGGCTCTGGCTTGCATAGGCGATCACCCGCTCTGCCCCATCTTGTTGCTGTGCCAACACTGCCTCCATTCCAAGGTTACTGGCATCTGTGTATAATACAAACGGTTTAGTAAAATCAGCATATGCCAGAATCGGCGCTTGCAGTAACTCTTGTTTAAGTGCCCGAAAGGCGGTCTCACACTCTGCACTCCAATCCATGGCCGGAGACCCTCGGCTCCGCGGCCGACCTGTTCCGGCCAACAGCTAGTTTAGAGGCTTGGCAATCTTGGAGAAGTCTTTTATAAATCGTCGATAGTACCCAACGAAACCCAGGAAGGATCTTACTTGCCTTACGGTCTTCGGGCTCCCCAGTCCCGTACTGCGGACACCTTTTCCGGGTCTACGGCGACCCCCGTGGCACTCACCACGTGTCCCAAGAACTTCACCTCTCGCCGCAGTAGGTAGCACTTTTCCGGCTGTAATTTTAGGCCGTACCTCTCCATGGCTTGGAACACTTTCTCCAGGTGTTGAAGATGGGTCTCGAAGTCTGGGGAGTAGACAATCACATCATCCAAATAAACCAAGACAGATTCCATCAACTGACCTCCTAAACATCGCTGCATCAATCGCTGGAAGGTTGCTGGGGCGTTAAAAAGGCCGAAAGGCATCCGGTCCCATTCGAAAAGTCCGAGGCAGAGGAAACGCATCCTTCTTGGTCACTTGGTTTAATTTCCTGTAGTCTACACAAAACCTCCAGGCCCCTGTCTTCTTTTGCACAAGTACTATGGGCGCCGCCCACGGACTGCTGCTCTCTCGAACAATCCCCTGCTCCAACATACCTTGTAGTAGGGCCCGCACTTCCGTGTACAGCGTAGGGGGTATCGGATGGTATCTTTCTCTACTTGGCCCTGCTTCACCCGTAGGGATGCTGTGTCTCACCGCCGTGGTGCACCCATAGTCCTCATCATGAGTGGAGAAGACATGCTGCCACTTCTTAAGCAGTTCCTGTAACTTCCGCGTCTGTGCCTGTTCTAGATTTTCCCCCTGCATAGATCCTCCCACCAGGTGGCCCGGCATTCTCCCTCCTGTCGTTTTAGATGGTTAGTCCGCTTGCATCAAAGCTACTTCGACCACTGCAGGGCACACTTGGCGAAAACTCACCTCTCCACCTTCTCTCACCTGGTGTTTCTCCACAGTCGTCACTTTTACCAGCCATTGGTGCTTATGCAGATGAACAGCATAGGGATTTTCGTTACGGGCTTTCACCGGGACTCTCCCCCGTTGGACCACTGCCAGCCCTCGAGCCACTTGCACTTGCTGACAATCTCCATGGGGTTCGACCAACACCCAGCCCCTGGGCCCTTCTCGTCGCTGGGGTACCCTTGCCCACACGATGGCCTCACTTTGGGCGGGCACAGACAAGGCAAAGCGGCATGCTACTCGTCCTACTTCCTCTCTGTCTCCCTGGATCCTGGCCATCTGTACTCGACGGCAATCGGCCACCACACACTCCCAGTCTGATCGTTCGGCCCTGGGTATTTTCTGAACGGGCCTAGCCCGAAATAGCTCCTCCCAACACTCTGAGAGGACGTTCATACCTACAAGGGCCCTATGGCTTCCGAGGCAGTGGTCTTGCACAATGATGACTCCTTTCTGGGGCACCCGCACTCCATAAATTTCCAAATCTCTGAGTCTATAACCAATATAGGGGATCTCTAATCCGTTTGCTCCTTTCAGGGTGAGCCAGGGAGCCTCAGTTTCTTGGATGTTCCGTGTTTCAAACAACTCGTGGGATAGACTCTCCGAAAACAGGGTGACTTGGGAGCCGGTGGCGACGAGGCACTGAATCGTCGTGCCACACACCTGGACCTCTACTACTGGGCTATGCCCGATCATCCTGTTCTTGGACTCCATTCCTCCAGACGGGTCACTTGAGGGGGACCCGACCACATGACCCACTGTGGCCGGTCGACCTAAAATCCTCGAGGAGGTCCCAAAGCCACCCGAATGACCAGACAGAGTATAAAAGTATAATTAAAAAGAACTTCATTTAAATTATTTAAAATATTCGGGGAAAAGGGAAGGGGGTAAATTAAAACGGATCTTCTTCTATCCTCCAGATACGGATACCCCCAATGCAGCGATCCAGACGAAATACAGCACAACAACAGCACAACAACAGCACCCCAACAGCCCTTACTTGCATTTTGAGGGCTCCTTTTATACTCCCTCTCTTCCTTTCCTTAGCCAATCTCCAACCGTTGCGTAGATTGTACACACCTGCGTCTAGTTTAGCCTGATTTGCCTCTTGGAACACAACCGGAAGTTCCTGTGTTTGCAGTAAATCGTCCGGGCGGAAACTATCTTCTAAAGTTGGGAGGATTAGTTCCGCCTATAGAAAAGTCACACGGTGACAAGTACGGGGACTTGGAATGGCTCTTAGTCGCTTCTGACTCACACGGGGATCACAGGTAAGTCCTCTTAGCCTGTCTTTTGCTTCTTTGTCCACTTGTGAATTACAGGGGGGATATCCTCAACTTCCGCTCTTTGTATCTTTCAGATGGGCTCCAACCTCTCTTCCTGGGTGTCAAAGCAGAGACTGGCAAGTACAATGGGGGATGGGTAAGTAAATACCTTGACAGGCCACCTTCGGCATGTAGAGGGTTAGCTGGGCTTACAGCATGACGTCTAGAAGGTATACCAGTGCGTGCCTGGATTTGGAGCTGAAGATGTCTAGTAGGTATACTGGTGAGTATACAGGGAGGTACACTGGGCTCGTGGCTTTGGGCGTACAAGTGAGTTTATACAGGGAGGTACACTGGGCTTTTGGCTTTGGGCATACAGGTGAGTATACAGAGAGGTACACTGGGCTCTTGGCTTTAGGCGTACAGGTGAGTATACAGAGAGGTACACTGGGCACTTGGCTTTGGGCGTACAGGTAGGTATACAGGGAGGTACACTGGGCTCTTGGCTTTGTGCATACAAGTGAGTATACAGGGAGGTACACTGGGCTCTTGGCTTTGGGGGTACAGGTGAGTATACAGAAAGGTACACTGGGCACTTGGCTTTGGGTGTACAGGTGAGTATACAGGCTTGAAATAAATGCAACTCACAGACCCGTAGGTAGGCAGACGTCAAGCTTTAGCTCTTTGGGGCTTAGGGAGCTGGAGAGGACGTATGCACACACAGCGAACCTCTAGCCTTCCTCGCTAGGACAGACTTCCAATGCAACACTTAAACGTTGACTTCCAATACGCCGTGGAACAGTCCCAGGTCGACACAGAGCCCTTGGCTCAAACCTGCAGACTGGCAACAGACACACACACAGAGTGAATATGTAGGGAGATATACAACACCTCTTGACTTTGAACAGACGAACAGATGGAATAACAGGCCGGGGCTGCTGCACGTTGGGCCCAACACGGCCACAGATGGAATTGTACACGGTGGGTAGGATGAAGTAGGTCACCACACCGATGATGTACTGTAAGAGTGGGCCAATCGCTTCCCTCTCCTCGCTTCCCAACAGCGTGACAAGAGATCTAGAGAGGGGCGGGCATCTGCAAACACTCAACAAGCGTATGATCATACACCACAACAGCACATTTACTTTCTTCCACACAACAGCCAGTTAAAGCTCTTCCTCCTTCAAATGCTCCACACAATGTTCACAGCAATATTCTTACTTCTTACAGTTGGCACGCCACCACCAGGTGGTGGAAGATATTACGAGTCACAGTCAGGTTGTATGATAGATGTATCAGTCGTCCACCGACACCAACTCACTTCCTTCAATCCAGGGCTCTCCTTTAGCCCAGTGAGTGATTGCTGACAACATTGGCACAGCACAATACTACACACGTCACACGTCAAAAGACTCACCCACGGCACGCCACACACACTCACTGTGAATTAAGGTCCGATCACCACGTTGGGCTGGTAATTGGTCCTGAACAGCAGAAAGTGGTTGATACGGAGGATGACCAAATAGAGACGTCACATCCACGACTTTAAAACCCACTCTTTCTTCTTCGTAGCTAGCTTCAGCTTGCCCACCACTTCTTTTTACGGGTGGGGCCGAATACACGCCGAGCGAACACTCAGGAGATGCACTAGGACACACGGTTAGCAAAAGATGTCACTGGCAAGACAACAACTCCACATACTCACAGTTTGTTGACACTCGATGTTTCCCTCTCTCTCCCAGAGGAATAGCGTGTACAAGGTTGCCAGTAACACACTTCTTCGTTCCTTCCAATGTATTTCACAGTGACTCTTCAATATCCACAATCTCCTCAAAGTAAACAGCACAGATCAACACAATTACTTCTAGGTTTTTGTCAACTTTTTTGTTGTTGTCATTACAGCGCAGTGCGCACACAACCACGCAGTATGTGCATACGTGACACACTGACTCTGCACCGCTGTCATCATTTATAAAGAGAAGGTGTGGGTACAAGCAAGATTGGAAAATATATATTTGTGGCTGAAAGTCATAGGTGTCTCCAGAACACTAAACAGTTTTTTTTCCTGCGCCTGACTTTTCTAACATGCAAGTTCACAATCCTTCCTCCCCCTTCTCATTCCGTGAACCTCTGGAGATGTGAGTTAAGACTGTTCCTTTGGTGTTAAGCAACTATAATTCCTTTTAATCATATAATTTTATATTATAGTTTATTTAAAGTGAATAAATTGTAATGAAAAATAAGTAAAATTACAAAGCTAAAGTAAATCATGAAAAGTGCATCTGTCAAGTACTTTAATTGAATGTTCAAAATTTTATGAATCTTTATTTTGTTAAAAATACACATTGGTTGGCCTATTCATGAGCATAGCCATTACACATGTTTAGAGGAATAGGACATTATTAATATACCATTTTAGGTGGTGTGTGCTAGAAATGGGTAAACCACTATCAGTGAGTCTGCCCGTGGGATGGGGTACCCCCGCGCCAAGGAGTGTCCCACATTGTCCCCCTTGGGCTTATTAGCAGGTGGTCACTCTACCTTACAATGAATTAAAACTTTTATGCCAGAAACATTACTGTACAGTCTCGAATTTCACAATTAGCCTCCACAGTGATAGAAAATGTCTTATTGTTGTACAACAGAGTGACTGAACTCTTTCTGAGGAAAGAAAGGAGGATGGATTTTGTTCACAAATAATCCACAGGCTAATTTGGTAAGTTTAATGCCTTTGATTTAGTAAGCAAATAATATTTGTAAAATGTAAATCGAATATCACTTTTAATATGAAACTTTTGAAAAACTCTTTGCATTATTTTTGAATAATAGACTGTCAACAAAGTAATTTGTTATACTTTTGATTCTTCAGAACACTTTGTATGCTTTTACAAGATCGATTTATGTGATTTGTTAAGCAAAAAAAGCTTGACTTGATTTTAAATACCTTGTAAACAGGTTTCTGTAGATTTGCTGCATCTCATTTTGTAGTGTCTTTTTTAATTAAGTACAATTCGACTGTTATTCCTTGAGGTGTAAAATGCAGTCATTTCCATTATACTTTGCAATTAAACTGTAAATGTGTTTTTATTGCTGTGACGTCATAATGATTGTATTACGATATTAATTCATTCAGATAGGACACCACTGAAGGCCTAGGTGTGAAATGCACGGTCCGCGACTGCCAAAATGAAGCTGGCTTGTCCAAATGTGCATTTGCATACCTCCAGCGACTCTGTTTGTGGCGTGTGTGCAAAAAAGGCTTCTTTCGTATCATTCTCCTGTAATGCTTCTCCTTGTGCAAAGTGAGCTGAATTGTTGAACTATGCAAAGTGAGACCATGTGCAGCAAGTTGATGTTGTAGGTCTTTGGAGGTGGTCTGTGGGCTGTTTTTGAACATTTTCACCATCCTTCACCTTTACCTCTCCAATATTTTACGTGGCCTGCCACTTCTGGCCTTAACAAGAACTGTGCCTGTGGTCTTTCATTTCCTTACTGTGTTCCTCACAGTGGACACTGACAGCTTATATCTCTGCTATAAGCAATTGAGACAGCCCTTAAAATGGCCGACTCCCTGATCAGTGCCCTGACTACTGAACAAGGGAGCTGATTGAGACATACCCCTTGACTCTACTCTGAAGAGTGGCAACATGGAGGCCTCAAAACAACTCTCAAATGACCTGAAAATAAAGATTGTTTAGCAATATGGTTTAGGGGAAGGCTATAATAAACACACGGCCACTGATGTGTTTGTGTTGACGCACGGCGACGATGAGCCACGTTTAGACAATCACAAATGATATAGCAGCTGCAGCCAGCTAGCTCTCAGTCTCAGCAGGAAATCAAGATGTTGAAGTGGGAAAGTAAAAAGTTACAGAAAGAAGTGTGAGAGAGTGAACGTATACGTTGCTTGTCACACATCAATTAATGTCGTGGCGTGGATGAATTATCGGAGCATTTCAGGTGTACAGAACCAAATGTCCGGCTGTGGCACCATAAACTTCAGCCAGACTGTACATAGTTTAAAAAAGTTCAGATGTTCATGTTCTTCAGCATCCTTGCAAGCTAACGTACAACCAACAGCCTAATATTGTTCTGCATTTAACGTTAAAGGTAAGTTAAGCCCATACAATCTCTCTCTCACACCTGTTTATCAGGAGTAAAATACAGGTATTAATAATAATATAAATAGATAAAAAACAGACATTGTTGATATAATTAACAAATAGGTATTTGAATTAGCCTATCCTACAGCATAGCTGTATATGTAAATGAGTTATGTTGTCATTTTGCTATAGTAGTTAAATGATCAAAATGATGAAATTATCAAAATGTTTATGATCAAATTGAACCAAAATATTGATTAAATGTTGCGTTTGGACCATTTTTGCGCTGGAAACCATCAACTCTACCTGGCAACACTGTCCCCCACCATAACGTAAAATTTCTTGCACTACGGAAAGGAAACACGAAGTACAAACATTTCATAATTTCAAGGTTTTATATTGCATTAAAGAGCCACACAGATCCAAAATCGAAACTTACCTTTATTGCAGTGTGTCGTGTAGCTGTCCATCAATGTAAACAACGTGTAAAGTAGTTGAACTAAAAAGTGCACGATTAATAAAGTTATTGGCTTCTAAAGTAGGGAGTCGACTCTGAATCGCTGAAACGAGTCGTTATAGGGAGTGAGTCTTCTTCCTTATATTATCCACGTCACACGAACTTATCCACGTCACATGAGATACTAATCTCCGCCTACAGCCTTGCCCGGGAGAAACGAAAACTATGACCCGCCCACAGCTAGTTAGTGTGTGAGTGTAAACATCAGCTCACGCTGTGTTTTCAGCTTGTGTTGTTTTCACTACCAAAGGAGACTTTTTCAAGGAGGGATATACTAAACGTGTCTGGCTGTGAAGAATCAGTGGTTAAAATAAATTTTTATCGGAGGGATTTAGACGTTTGGCAATGAAAGTGGTTCAGTACCCACTTTATTTGGAACAACATGCGTCTCCTAACCACAAACTGTAAGTATGATTATAGCTACATACTTGCTTAAAAGAGTGTAAAATGTCTATTCGTTTTTTATTGCTTGGATTAATGATGAATGATATCGTTGTTTAAACTCTAACTTATATACTGTCAGAGTCACGATAGCAAGCGGTTTTGCTATGACCCGGTTAGTTTACATAAATGCTTAAATGAGTGTAAAATTGTTAGCTTCAATCGTCGTTTGTATTGTTTGGATTAATGATGAATGATGTTGTGTGTTTAAACTGTTAATGTACTGTCAGAGAGTCACGTTAGCAAACGGCTAACCCATGCTCATTTACGGTTTTGTTATGACCCGGTTAGTTTACATAAATGCTTAAATGAGTGTAAAATGTCTATATTCGCTTTTATTGCTTGGATTAATGATGAATGATATCGTTGTTTAAACTCTAACTTATGTACTGTCAGAGTCACGATAGCAAGCGGTTTTGCTATGACCCGGTTAGTTTACATAAATGCTTAAATGAGTGTAAAATTGTTAGTTTCAATCGTCGTTTGTATTGTTTGGATTAATGATGAATGATGATGTGTGTTTAAACTGTTAATTTACTGTCAGAGAGTCACGTTAGCAAACGGCTAACGCATGCTCATTTACGGTTTTGTTATGACCCGGTTAGTTTACATAAATGCTTAAATGAGTGTAAAATGTTAGTTTCAATCGTCGTTGTTATTGCTTGGATTAATGATGAATGATGTGTATTGATGTTTATAATGTCTTCTCAGTAAATCATGTTAGCACGACGTCAATACATGTTGCACTGTTGTTGGTCTGTGCCACCGATCTGTGGTTTGTGAGACTGATCTGTGATCTGTGCAAAGACACTGTGTCAGTTGACCAATCAGAGCAGAGTAGGCTACTGAAAGGTGGGGTTTAGGCAGACTGAGTCGTTGAACGGCTTCACACGAATCGTTTGGGGATCTCTGAGAAATGGGGTAATTTTAAATTTATGTTTTGAGAAAATTACAGTGTTTTTTGACCTTGCATGCATTTAAACCTGTTGTCCGGGACTTATAAATAGTGATAGGATGCTTAAAGTTTTCATCTTACTGGCTCTTTAACTAATTTCACCATGGACATTCAAAAAATGGATTAAAAAGAAACTACAGCAACTGCCACTACCTCTGGGTCTGAACTTTAAATGAGCAGTGTTGTGCCGTATGTAACATATGCAGTTTTTGTTGTTGTATATAATAAGATTGTTTAGAGCTTTGTACGTTGCTAACTATTGTTGTAGTTTTTGTGGTTGTATTACAGAGATGTTTGTTTATAATGCCTTAAAACTTAAGGGATGTACCAAAAGCTATATGTATTTTCTAGCTGGGGGAATTATATGCATTCATATGATCGCCCCCTCTGGTATTTCAGACACTGGCGCCAGCACTGCTGTCTATGAAGTTCAAGGCTTAATGAGCTCACCAAAACAATTGTGCGTTGCAATTAATAAGTTCTAAGTAGATACAGGTATTCAAATCAACAAAATGACAAGGGTGCCCAAATTTATGCAACTGTCTAATTTCATTTTCCGTTAATCCAATAAACCTTGTTTCACTACTGAAATATTACTGTCCTTGAGTTATTTGATAGATGAAAATGAAATTGCTGATCCAAACTCCCAAATATTTATGAATGAAAATCATGGTAATTTTCAGGGGTGCCCAAACTTTTGCATATGACTGTATTCAGGTGTGCCGAATTTTTATTTATTATTTAATGTCCACAAGAAAGATGCTATGCTACTGAAATTGCAAAATTGAGACGTGACCATTATACAAGAAATCCTGATTGTGGCAGCAGGGTCACAAAAAAATTGGATGAATGGAAAAATATTTACAAAAATAAATGGTAGTTGTTAAGATTGCTGTGGTTTGGAATTGGTAAAAGGTATTCAGAAAAATGTGGTCAACATACCTAATAATTCTGCACACACTGTTATTGCACTCGTGGCTCTGCTACATTGTAACATTTAGCATAAGGTGGTCAGTTTACACATTCTGCACACTGGCTAAGACAATAAGCATATTTTTAAAATCTGCAAAGCTTTTTATCGTGCTTGCATTATATTATTTTAATGAAACGTGTTAGCTCTTATACTTTTCTACTTAATCATTATAAGCCATTGAGTTGGTATACAAAGTCAAGGTTGCACAAAGATATGTGATATTTGGAGTGGTGATGGAGCAGTGGATAAGACACACGCCTTTGGTGTGAGAGACCCGGGTTCGAATCCACTGTGACACACCATTGTGTCCCTGAGCAAGACACTTAACCCCTACACTGCATGAAAAGTGGGATTTTCGTCCCCGTAAGCGCCTGTAGGCTCCCGAAAATCTCCCGAATTTTCGGCAGCTTTCCTCAATTTACCAGCAGCGAACGTCGCGTTTGTCTGTGTCACAAGTTGTCGTAAACGAACCATGACGTAGTTGGAGAGCCCCGCGCGGGTGCGATGCCTCTAATTAGCATATGAATAGCAGCGAAACCTCTGCCGGCCAGTAGAGCGTCTCTGGTCTAATTAGCATGTGAATAGCAGCGAAACTAGAGTAACGGCCCACTTGAATGTAATCACTCAGTATTGGCTGAAGTCACAACTTTTAAACAAGTAAAATCCCCCGTGAATGGTTGGCAGATCACTTCAAACCAATCACAAGGGATTTTTCTTGTTTAAAAGTAGTGGCTTCAGCCAATACCGAGTGAGTAAATTCAAGTCGGGCCGTTACTCTAAAGATTGGGCACCCTGGCTCATTATAAATGTAACCCCCAATAACAATAATAAATATATAATTTATGTTATAATTTATTATATATTAATGTCATTGTGCCATGTACTACATTATTCACACCATCAAGGAATATAAGAGAAAACAAAGAGGTTTATTTATAAACACACAGCTGTTTATTCAAAGAAAGAGCTTTATTTATAAACACACATCTATTAAGTCAAAGAAAGAGCTTTAATTATAAACGCACATCTATTAAGTCAAAGAAAGAGCTTTAATTGTAAACACACAACTATGTACAAAGCAGCATAATGTCTCTTATGTTCCCCAAACACGTCAAAAAGTGCGAGACATGCGGGAAAGATCCCTAAAAAACTTTTTTAAAGTGATCAAGTATTGGAAAAAAAATCCTCAAAAACGTTGAAAAAAAGAGTCACTTTTGCAGGCGCATATGGGGAGTTGCCAGAGAAAAACAACAACTCTAAAACGTTGGGGAAAAGTGTCACTTTTGCAGGCGTATATGGTGAGTTTCCCTGTATTTTGGTGTCGCCTCTAATCTGGATTGCAGCGTTGCACAGAGCTCGGAGAGTTCAAGGCTGCGAGAGGGCGGTGGCCGCACAATCCATCCAGACACCCCGTCAACAATGCCGTCTTCCTCATCAGACATGAGATCTATGGTGGCGCACCTCCAAATTTCCATCTCATCCTCAGCCAGCACACTTCGTCTCGCTTCCAGCAACTGTAATACAATCAATAAAGACAATAAGTGACCTGAAAAATACTCACATTGACAAAAAACTGATCTAATATAATAAATCTTACCCTTTTTCTTCTGGATCGACTCCGAGCTAAACTTTTCGCATTTTCCGCCCGCGATGCGAGTTCAGGTTGTTTGTATCTGAAGCTCCGGCGTACCGACTCATAATACGTCTTACAGGCAGCTGGAAAACAATTAAATAATACTGGTATTAATAAAAACAGTCACGGTACAATTAAACAAGAAATGAGGAAAAACATTAGTTTTACAGAGAAGTTATACTTACAAACAATGTCGTCACTCTCAGCGGTTAAATCGGGACTTGCTGAAATAGCCCCAAGCAAATAGGTGGTCACGGCTTCGTTGTGAGGCGACGTTAGTCTGTGGAAACAAAATGTGCGGGTTTAAGCTCAGATCTATCAACGTATCCATTTCCTTATACAAGAATAAAAAAACATTCTTTAAATCATAACGTTACATTACCCTTGCTCTGGTTCATAGCGCCTGCAGTTTGCCTCAGAGTTATGAAGACGCCGTACAGCCTCCTGAAAATTACAAGACAAAAAACACCTCTAAGTTATAAAACACACACTGGTTCTGCTAACGTTACTTTTAGCTTGGGCTACTTAAAAAATATGCTTATACATAAAGTTATTCTTACCGCAATCTTGGGATTGTTCGCCCGTCTTCTCTTCTTGGAGTTATTTTCTTCCACAGTACCGTTACAGTTTTTTGACTCCAAAGCAGCCAACCTATCCTCAATGGTCAGCAACCTGGAGTTTACTGCGGCAAACTGCTCATTCATATTGGAAGTAAGCAGAGTAAGCTGACGAGACAGTCCACTCAAAGCATTCAGCAGTTTCTTCTCATCGGTCAGCGGACTGGATGAAAGGGGTTGGTCGCGTCCATGCAGCGGAGTTGAAGGAGAGCTGAAGGCTAGACGCCGTCCTGCCATTGTAGATCTCACGAAAGCGCAAAGTAGCAAAAACACAGGAAATGTAGAAAATGTTTTGAGAACAAACACCAAACTGTGACTGTTATATGCTCGTCTTGTACCGCTGTATGACTCGTCATAGGCCGTGACCTTGCACGTGATTGGACGAAGGCGACAATCTCGTCTGGCTCCTCCAATCACATGCGAGGTTATTGTTATAAGGAAGATCTCGCGAGACGTGCGCGCATGCGTATATGATATAAACAAGCGCGGTGGCCTGACTCTCTGTTGTGATATCAACACAGTGTGCTGTCAGTTGAAAGATGGAAGTCCCAAGACTGAAGAAACGACCTCGCCGCTTCTGTGAACATTGCAACACTGAACTGTGTCATACACAGTATTTTGACCACAGAAAGCGCTTTTTCAAAAATGGAGTTTGGGAGAAAAAATCCAAAAGGGCTACGTCAGATAACGTACTGAGCCAGCTGCTGTCCAGTCATGAACCCGCTGTGAGTGATGTACCGTCAATGTGTAAAGACCCGGAAGATAACTTTACTGGAGTTAGAGAGATTGGTGGAAGTGAAATGCACTCCGAGGACCCAGAAAAAGAATTGATTGAAGAATTTGAAGAAACGCACCCAGCAAATATCAGTTCAGACAACGGTGAGCTTAATTACATATTTTTTATATTAGCTTTGCTTGGTTTACGTATGTTACAATATTTTAAACAATACTAAAACATATCAACAAGTAAAATAAAATCAACAAGTTAAACAAAAAAGTTTTGAATATACTATATCAAAAAGTAGTCTTCCAGCAAGTTTTATCCATTGTGGTAGGCCTTGCTAACAAAAAGGTTGGAGACCCCTAGTTAAATGTGGTTGATTTTCACTGTTGTTGTTATTGTAATAGTAATTTATAATTAAATAGGAATATCGCGTTTTAATGCATAACAATATCTTGTTATTGTTGTTTTTCAGACGAAACAGCAGATGATCAAAGCATTCATCTTTTCCTGGACTCCAGCGATTCAGAGTCAATGCAAGATGATGAAGACATCTCCTGTTGTGTGGTAAGCATGAAATTACATTTGGATATACTAGTATAAAGTTCAATACATGCTAATCCAGAGCTGAAACGGGAAAACCTAACATGTTTCACCCACATGATTGTTCTCCACTCTCAAATTTCTGTTAGTTAACTAATGAAAGCAACTAAAGTATTAAACACACTTTATAAAGTATATAAAATTCCTAAGATGAAGTTGAAGTGGATGAAGTTCCCACAAAGTACTTAACTGGTTCATTGCACTAAAGCTAGCTGTTTGAGATGCACATGATCTTTTCAAACTACAGTTTTCAAATCTTTTCATACTCAAATGGCCATATTGATGAGTAATGACCATATTAATTGTGTTCTTTTTAAATCTCAAATGACCATATAAACGATGGGCTTTCCAATCCGTAATGGCCATATTAACGATGGGCTTTCCAGTCTGTAATGGCCATATTCATGATGGGCTTTTCAATCTGTAATGGCCATATTCATGATGGGCTTTTCAATCTGTAATGGCCATATTCATGATGGGCTTTTCAATCTGTAATGGCCATATTCATGATGGGCTTTTCAATCTCAAATGACCATATTAACGATGGGCTTTTCAATATCTAATGGTTTAATGGTGGTGATGAGTCTGTGCATTGCATGTGTTTTAAATATGTCCTTTACATTTCCATAGGATGACTTTGTGGATGCAGAGGGGGAAATCCTTGCTGAGGAGCCGAGTGAAGCCTATCCTCACATACAAGATGGGGAGGAGCATGGAAGTGATCAGTCCAGAAGTGAAAAACCAGAACACTTGTTGATGAAACTTTTTGCCATGATGCTTTTGTCATGGCAATCAACCTTCAAGATTTCTGATAATGCCATCACATCACTTCTTCTGTGCATCAAACATTTCATGTGGATAATTGGAAATGTTCTCTGTGCTAATACCCTCACTGCCTTTTCAAGCAACATTCCAAAGACTTTATGCTCCTTGAGGAAATGGACTGGTATACTTCGTGACGACTTCTTACAGTATGTGGTTTGTCCAAAATGTATGACAGTGTACATGCTTACTGAAACCTATGAGCTCAGACGGGATGGTACAAAGGTTTGCAGGACTTGTGGTCACATCCCATTCTACAATCACCCACAGCAGAGGTCTGCATTAAGGAAGAAATGTGGCTCTGCCTTGCTAAGAAAGGCTACATATTCGAGCGGTGAAGAGTATGTCCATCCAATACGTTCTTACTGTTACAAGAGTGTTGTGCAGTCTCTGGGAGGACTTGTTAAAAGACCTGGATTTGAAGAGAAATTAGAAGAATGGCGAAAGTGGGAAATGCCAAAGGGTGTGTTAGGAGATGTGTATGATGGACAAGTATGGCAGGATTACCAGTATGTGAATGGAGAGCCTTTTTTAACAGAGCCAAATAATTTGGCCTTGATGCTGAATGTGGACTGGTTCCAACCTTTCAAATATGCACCTTATTCAGTCGGAGCCATCTACTTGGTCATTTTGAATCTACCTCGTGAAGACCGTTTTAAGGAAGAAAATATGATTCTCGTTGGACTAATACCTGGACCAAAAGAACCATCACTAAATATAAATGCTTTCTTAGACCCCTTAGTTGATGAGCTTCAAGAACTTTGGCATGGCGTGATTCTGGAAGACAACTCTTTTTTAGGACATCAGGTTTACAGAGCAGCTCTGCTTTGTCTTTCATCAGATATCCCCGCAACTCGAAAATGTGGAGGCTTTGTTGGACATGGAGCTTACAGAGGTAATTGAAATATTCAAACAGTCTTTACTATACATAACTATAAATGTAAATGTTATAAATAAATCATATATGAATCAAATATAAATATATGTGTGTATAACATATTGCATTTAACTTTCATTTGCAGGATGTCACAAGTGTTTGAAGACGTTTAGCAAGAAGGAATTTGGTGAAAAAATGGACTACTCAGGATTTGAGAGGTTTTCATGGGAGCCACGCATGTCAAAGGATCACATATACTATGCTGGATTATCCAAACGGGCAAAGACAAAGGCAGAACAGAAAATAATTGAACGCGAGTATGGAGCTAGATGGTCAGAACTTTTCCGCTTGAGTTACTATGATGCCATCAGATTTGTCGTCATAGATCCAATGCACAACCTTCTCCTTGGTACCGCAAGACATGTATTCAGACTGTGGACAGAATTAGGAATTTTAACAACAAAAAGCCTTGATGAAGTTCAAGCTAGAGTGGAAAGCATCAAAGTACCTTATGAGGTTGGAAGAATTCCATTACGAATTTCATCTGGCTTTACAGGATTTACAGCAGATCAGTGGAAAAACTGGACAACCATTTACTCCCTGTTTTGTCTGAAGGGGCTTATCAACAACAGACACTATGAAATGTGGTTTGACTTTGTGCAGGCTTGTATCATACTCTGCTCCAGAGTCATATCCATCAATAGACTGGAAGTAGCAGATCGATACCTGCAGACATTTCTCTCAAAATTTGTCGAACTCTTTGGCCCATTGCACTGCACCCCCAACATGCATCTACATCTTCATTTGAAAGAGTGCATGTTGGATTATGGACCAGTTTATTCTTTTTGGTGTTTTTCATTCGAGCGTTTTAATGGAATACTGGGAAAGTTTAATAACAACAACAGGGCAATTGAAGTCCAGATTATGAGGCAATTTCTGCAGGGCCAACAACTTCGTATGCCATGGACATGTGAATATGGGGCTGAATTTGGCAGTATTTTAGGAAAACAAATGGTTGGGACTTTGTCATGCAATGACACAGCTGATATGCTTTATGTGAAACACAGTGTTTTGGTGTCAGCAGAAAGACTTCTCTTTGAAAACTGCACAGTGGTGCCTCTGACTCCATTCCACCAGACAATCTTGGATGAGCCTGACAGACATGCAATATTGACAATGTATCACCAGATGTACCCTTGTGTCACTGACGTTGACCGTTTTGCCATGACATGCAAACGGGTAACATGTCTGAATGTAACTTACTCAATTGATGGATCTAGAGCAGAAAGGTCAGCATATGTATATGCTAAGTGGTGTGGAAACACAAACAGTTTTGAGGAACCCATCATTGACCCTCTAGCCGAACTACGACCAGCCATTATAAAGCAGTTTATAGTTGTTAATGTTGTCTCAAAAGGTACTGCATTCAAACATGTAATTGCACAAGTTTCCTGGCTTCATCCCCATCCGGACAGACATTTTTATGGAAAGCCAATAGAAGTTTGGGCGCGTCAGGGAACAGACTTGTCATACCCAGCATCATTTCTGCCTGTTGAGCGCATTGCTGGGAGATGTGTGGTTCACACATCCACTGTGCATTTAAGCAAGACCAAAGAAAAGGTCACTGTAGTCATGCCACTATGCACAGTATTTGAACTGTGATGTAATTGCACAAGTTTCCTTCCTTCATCCCCATCTGGACAGACATTTTGTTGTTTTTGACATGTTGTTTGATGTTGTTTGCATAGAATGTACAAATTGCGCCTGATTAAAACTATTAAAATTGTTGAAATAAATTGTTTTGTGTATCTTTTTTTACCTAATAGTGGTTATTGGTAATGACATGCAGAGTAATTAATCTACACTGTTAGCCTGGACCAATTGAATCTACTTATGCCTAGCGTACACCAAAGGATTTTCACAGTCCCAGACTAAAGACCGGCAGTCTTTAGGAATCTAACTGGAGTCTCGGCGCGCTCCCGTCGTCTCGATCGTTAACTGTGAGGTGATAATCTGCAGTCGGCGACCCGATTCATGCCAGTCTTTCTTTAGTCTTTCATATCAAACATGTTTGATATTATCGCAAGTCCCAGCGTAGTCTCGTGACGTAAAACAATTAACAACCAATAAATTCGTTCTCCGAAAACCGGAAACAGGAAGCCATCAGTCACAACAAAGAAACATGTAGACGGACGTGGAAACAGAACGAGCGCCAAGTAGGCGAAAATGGACCGTGTGGATGAGAGGAGCGCCTTGTCGAGCGGTGGGCAGAGCAGCCGTGTCTTTTTGATGTAAACTGCCGTTCATACCACGACAGAGTGGATAAAGAAAAGAAGTGGAGCGATATTTGCCGAAAAGCGTGAGCAACGCGTATGCGGCGCGTGTTTTTTCGGTGCCCATGTTAACAAGCATGTACACCGCACGCGTGCGGTCATAAATGTGACACCAAGTGTGTTTCAAACAGTCATGACTTTGAGCAATTCAAAAGAAAGCAATTAAATATTTAAAAACACCAGAAGACTGCGCTGTCATTCACTCTCTGCCCAGCAAATGAGTCCTCATATAGCTTAATACTGTTCAGAGAAACAGATAACGTACATCTATAAATCTAAATCTTATTAACTGTTGAAGGGAAACACGATCGACTGCTTAATGCTGTCAATCACTGAGTGAATTTTTTATTTTATCGTAAAACTTAAGAGAAACATGTTTAATAATGTGCCATGGGCTTGTTATGTCTATAATTGTGTATTGTGTCTATATATGTCATTACACGAACCAGAACAGCACGAAAACAATGTGGGTTAAACAAATCACAGTTAAATAAATTACACTGACCGTCAAAAACCGTCTTGAAGAGGTTTTGCTCATTAATGCATATAAAATAAAGTAATGTGAACTTGAGATTTTTATACTGTTATTAAACTGCACAGTATGCGCTGCAAACGCTGTTGAAACCGGCGTACTAATGTTTGATATTGACATTACTGTACAAGAGCACGAATGAAAGACTGAATGAAAAAGAGAAAATCTAGCTTTGCACAAACTGGGAAAATGTAACTAATGCTACCCTATGTAGCCTATGTTCCATTTGCTGAGGTTAAAACACGCAGCATGTCTTTCAGGACACAGTTTGCTGAGACCTCTAAGTGGGAGTGGGGACAAGGCCCTCACTTCTTTTTTCTTTCACTGCAAATGACTGCAATGGCAAAAGCCCCAGTAGCTAACTGTAGCTGCTTCTCCTACATTTTACACTATACACTATATATTTTATATATATATATTATATATATATATATTTTATTATACACTGCTGAGCATGATGGGAGGAATTTGGTGGTAATAAAAAGCTAAAATAATCTTCTTGTAGTCTTGTAAATAGTGTCACTACAAGATTCAGTGTTTGTAAAATCTTTTTGTCTGAGACTAAAAACTGTGAACCGAAGTCTTTAGATGTGAGCTGATAATCTTATAGAGTCTTTTCTAAATCTTTTCAAAGTCTTTAGGTGTACACAAAGCATTAAAGGGATAGTTCACTTTAAATTGAAAATTCTGTCATCATTACTCCTCCTCATGTTGTTCTAAACCTGTATGAATTTCTTTTTTCTGATGAACACAAAAGATATTTTGAGAAATTATGAACATTGAACTTAAATATAATTTGTACTAGCCCGTATAATAAAATTGGAACAAACTTGGTTGCCCTAAAAAAATAAGTAATGTGAACTAAAACAAGTATATTTAACTTAAAATTTCTAATAATTACAATATTATTCAGAAAGTGCATTAAACTTAATTTTGAATTACTCTGTCCAACATCTCTGCTTAGTTAACTTAGTTTAAAGATTTTCTATTTTTATAATATTTTTTATAATTCTTAAAATTTTATATTTATAATTCTCTTAGTGTTATAAATGGTATTGTAACACAAAACTCATGACTAAGTCAATCATTGAATAAACTTGATTTTCCCCTGAAACACACACAAAACTGCGTTTTTGACAACAATTGTCAGTACTGTGGAGAAAAATACAATACAATGTGGTGTTTGTGTCAATAAACACTGATCACCTGAACGGTGACTTTCAGTTACAAAAATGGTAATGTATCATTTGCAACTAAACAACATGAATAATATAAGAGCATAAACCTCTATGACATTTTAACAAATGTATAAGTAGTTAAAGTTCTTATTAGTTCTTAATTCTGTAAAAAAGCTAAAATAATCATTATATTCAGGGACAAAGGATAATGGGTATTCCTTACAACATATACTGATAAAGTTCATTCACTTGAATGTTTTAGTTTAATTCATTTTATATGCTTAAAAGTTAAATGTACATGTCCAAAACTCAAAATATTAAGTGATGTTTATATAATTAAAACAATATTTGGGTTAACAGTGTAGCATACTTTAAAAATGAATTAATTCAAGCTAAAATTTAAGAGTCTGTAATTTGGCTATACTGATACAAGAGATTTTCTTAAAATCAAAGTTTAAAACCTCTCAGAATGTCACCTGAGTAAAACTCCCCCAGCTGCTACCCTGATTTGCATTTGTATAGCTCACAGCATGTTCATTTACATGTTAAAGCCTCCCCTAGAATTAGGGGAAGGGGGGACAACTTCCAAGCAAGGCCCAGGTCAATGTCTGACCATTTCTGACAGTTTTCGATGTTGCCTGCAAATTGTCATGCGCAGTCGTATACTTGGAGTTTCACGCCAATCTACATTGCCACATTCTGACGAAAATTCCACTTTTCATGCTAGTTGCTGCAGAGACGTGCAACCTCTGACATGTATAGCAATTGTATATAGCAATTGTAAGTCGCTTTGGATAAAGCGTCAGCTAAATTAATAAGTATTTGTGATCCTACGTAGTGGGCCAGACTGGACCAAAATTCCAGGGCCGATTTGTTTTTGTCCCAGTCCAGCCAGCCTGATGGTGTGTATAAACCTTAACCCTAAAACCTTTATTCATCTTCATACGCTGAAGATAATTGTGACCCTGCCTGCAAAAAAACAGCTGAAGTAAATGTTTGTGGTTTAAGGTTTTCTTCATATAATCATTTTACATAATATATTTTGACCTATAAATGAAATTTAGTATGTGCATAAGTACAAAAAAAAATCGGGATTTATCAAAGTGCGCAGTAAGTAATCCTTGATGATAGGGATGCACTGATAGGAATTGTTTTGGGCCGATACCAATACCGATTTAAACAGATGACTTCTGGCCGATACCGATGCCGATATTAAACACTTGTATACAGGTACAATACTATACAGTTGGTCTGTTAGCTAGTTTATTTCTGCATCAAATGATTTTTACTGAACATGGATTGGATCTAATTAACATTCAACTGACCAACATAATAAGAGAAGAACAAAATTAAGCTAAAACAAATATAATAAGACAGCATGACAACCTTCAAAGGTGGTTTTTACTATTCAGCATTTATTTTATTAACAACATTAACTATTTTTTTTTATACATATAATGGATTTCTTTGATAAACATAAATAATGCCAGTGCTTTGCTTTTAAACAGAGTATAAATATTGCTACTTCAAAAAAAGTTGGACTTCTTTTCCCCCACTAAAGTGCAGTCTGTTTCTTTTATTGTCCAATACATTTGAGCCAGCTCAACAAACGTTTTCTGTTGATGCTTAAGTATAGTGCACACCAGAACATTAAATCATTTTAATTGAACAACAAACATGCAATTCATTGCCTTTATGCGGTTAATTAATAAACAATCGGTATCGGCCTTTCTCGTGCTATTGCTGATATGTCGATGGTTTCAAATTCATCGAAAATCGGCCGATAAATATCGGCGGCCGATACATCGGTGCATCACTACTTGATGATAAATCCCATGTGTTCTTAAGCACCATGCTCGTGCACGATTATGTTCATTTGCATTCCGAAATGCCTCCAATGAACCCTATAGGGTGACAACACCTCTCTTTATAAGTCACATGGTTGTGCTTTTTCCCTCACCGCAATAATGGCAAAGAGAGTATAAAGGGCTTTCCGTCACACCACGAGGCTCTGCTGATCGTGTGCGGGTCTCAACAAACTGCTCTGATTTTAGTCTTAAGGCTACGTAAGACTGGATGAAACCATGCGGTGAATCGAAGGGGGGTAACTTTGCCAGAAATACAAAAACAAGCTATAACTTAGTTTTAGTGTGGTAACTCTTTGTTTGATACATTTATAATTTCTATTACATTACCACTATTACTTTTACTTATTAAAATTATCTTTGGGGGCCCAAAAGTGCGTGGGCCCTTAGAATTGTCCTATCTTCCCCCCTTATTGACACCCCTGCTTGGTAAAACAGACTATATTTTGAGTTTGTAATTAATAGTCTTCAGACCTTGTCTTAAATGTCTAGCCTGACTGACTTTGTTGATGTTTCCAGTAGACCTAAAGGGGCAAACTGTTTTAAGCTCTGTAATGACAGATAGTATCTGCTTCTAAAATGTAATACAATCTTTTCTTCTAAGAGCAATTTCTATGCAGATGGGTAGCAACAGAAAGATGAGGTGGGGTGACATCTGTGAGACACCTGAGGAGTCCATTTGAAAGCATTACACATCCTGCCTGTCACGGCTGCTTATGGATTGCCATTTAATCCTTGATTGAGAATGTTGCATGATTTCATTGGGAGTGCCTCAGGAGACTTAGCTAATGGAAATTAATCCCCTTGGCAAAATTGTGTGATGAGGTTTATTGAGGGACATGTTGATATGGAAACCCTGCTATCTCCCAATAAAAGTTGCCTAACTGTGTCTGCACAACTCCGCTCCCTACAGGCATTAATATCAACAGCCTGGGGAATTATATGTTTTGGCCAGGCACGCCATAGGCTTTACATGCCTAAAATTACAAGTTAAGCCAAAAATTTCCATCACCGCCAGGAGGCTGCCTGCAGTATAGGTCATAAGACCCGCCCTCTCCGTGTTTACAAATGGGAGGTGAGAATTTTTTTTTTTTTAAATAAGTATACTTTTTTTAAACACTTAAAGGCTCTCTAAGCGAATCTGCGAGACGTTAGTTATTGTTGACGTTTGAACTGTTTTCAAACAGCTAACAATAGCAGCTAACTCCTCCCCCTCCCCTCCCCCTCCCTTCCGTGCTTTCATGAACACGCCCAGCCCCCAGCCCCCACCACCAAATCCTTTTTGTCGTATATTGGCTGGAATACTTTGTTTTGTTTTGTTAGGTTTGGCCACTATGTATGGAAGGTTTTTTTTAAATTAATTAATTAAATTATAAAATAATTAATTAAATTATAAAATAAAAAATAAAATCGCAAAATATGTCCCAAATTTGAAAATTAAATGCTAAAATAAAAATTAAAACATTATATTAAATTATTTCATTTTCATTTTTAACGTGATGAAGCATAATTCCGGCCAAATTAAAAAAGAAAATTAAATTGATGATTTGACATTTCATTTTCAATATAATCTTGAGTCAAGACTGACAATATTAAAATAAAAAGTCAAGCTTGAAAAGGAATCTGTAAATACATTTTTAAAAGGGTTTTTATTCATACCTAAGCAATAATAGGGACAAAATTAAAATGTAAAGTTCAGTTTTAATTTTATGTTCTCTTTAAATTATTTGTTTTCATTTTCTTTTTCGTTTTCATTTTCATTTTCAACTAGTATGCAAATTTAATGTTAATCAGTGGGTGGCGTTTATTTACTTGCTCAAAAAATGGGATTGGCTAACGCTGCGTTGCCAACTCAGCGACTGTGTTGCTAAAATAGCGACTTTATTGCTACATCTAGCGACTTTTAGGCCCATTTAGACAAACTTAGCGAATGTTTGGATGAATCTTAGCTTCACATCTGTACAGATAGGCTACTGTGTCGCTTGTACTGGCCCACGAGTTATTTCACAGAGTTGATCATCAGTGTTAAAAAAAACTCCGAACAGACGTAATTAGACTCCACCCACGCATTTCCGATCGTCCCTGGTGAAATCGATGAAGACGCCGCCATTATCCTCGTGTGGCTTTGAAAGGTGAGTTAACTTAAAGGACAAGTTCGGTATTTTAGACTTAAAGCCCTGTTTTCAGATTGTTTATGGTCAAATAGAATGGTTTTGACTGAAATTTCGACATTTTCGGCTGCCCTGAGAATTTTCGCTTGTTTGTGTTTCAGCTCAGACCTCTACAATGGCTTTATAGGTGCACTGGAACAATCCTTCCTAAAATGCATTAAACTTTCGTTTACAAAGACGAGAAACTCACCGAGTGGTCAGGGGTGTTCACTGATATGCTCACACAAAAATCGCGTCAAAAGATGCTTTCCAACAGCTGTTTTACCATTCGTTGTTAACTTGTGGACCTATTTCCCCAAACGCCTCACACCCGTACATTCTTCCGCTTAGAGCTTGAATAATAAACACTCCAGCCCAGGAGGTGGCGCTAATCCGCCTTTGCCAATTGCAAGAATAGAAACAAAGTTCCCGGCGCGGAGTAATACCGTACCTCACAGGACGTCTAATACAGTCAATGGAGTTGGTAAAAACTACGATAAAACCTGTTGGAATGCGTCTTTTGGAGCGATTTTTGTGTGAGCATACCAGTGAACACCCCTGACCACTCGGTGAGTTTCACGTCTTTGTAAACGAAAGTTGAATGCATTTTAGGAAGGATTGTTCCAGTGCACCTATAAAGCCATTGTAGAGGTCTGAGCTGGAACACAAACAAGCGAAAATTCTCAGGGCAGCCGAAAATGTCGAAATTTCAGTCAAAACCATTCTATTTGACCATAAACAATCTGAAAACAGGGCTTTAAGTCTAAAATACCGAACTTGTCCTTTAAATCATACTTTTACATTTATTATTGGTGCTCATTCAGTACCAGAATGTACAATATAACGTGCTGTGGAGCACTGCGCAAAAACATTATTTGTGGAAATGAACGCAAACACACAGCCTAAGGCCGTTTCACACGGTACGCGGCAAAACCGCCGAGCGGCTTCAGCTTTTCTCTTCAATTAGAAGCGTTTTGTGCAGCATTTAGTGCAAATGTGAGTATCTTCAACGGCGCCTGCCATGAAGTGCCGTGTCCTTAAAAGGAATAGGATTTTGGGTGCAGGAGCAAGGCGTGTGAACCAACTCCGCTTCACTTCTGTAACCGCCCCCGTTTTCCCGCTTTCCGCATGTCTCCTATTGAAAAAGAACTAAACACTTGCGGTTGCCGCGTACCGTGTGAAACGATCTTCAGTTATACGTAAGGGATAATGTAACGTTAGAGGCAGCCGGTAGTTATTGGGAAATAAGCCCCGACAATGTGATCAGGACCCGACGCGAAGCGGAGGGTCTTGTATCACACTGAAGGTGCTTATTTCCCAATAACTACCGGCTGCCTCTACATTATCCCGCTTATTACACCGCTACTTGCCACATAAGAAAAAAAACTGGACATGAATATGAATTTGAAACATTTTATTGGCATATTTGTTTTAAATTAACATTTTTATCCTTCCGCGAAACTTTGCACAGATGCATAAAATGATCGTAATACCTTATTAAGATCCTCTGCTTCATACTTGTCTGTCTCCATTTTTTTTCCCTTTAACCAGTCTTTGAGAAGTTTTAATGCCCATTCTGTATTTTTTTGTGTGTTGGCTTCGTAGCTGTCATGCTCTATTTTGTCAAGTTCAGTCTCAGTAAGCTCTCTGTGTCTTGTCGTGGTTGTCGAGTGTTTGTCACAAGATGGCGCCAAACAGACAGTAATCTTTATTGATCTTTATTGGCGCGGAGCGATTTTACTCGTACAAGTAGCCCGGCTATGCGTTATTTTGGAGTGGTTATTATTTGAAAAGAACGAACCTGCAAATCTCTCAACTGACCAATCAGAATCAAGCATTCCAGAGAGCCGTGTAATAAGTTACATTAACGTACATCGTGGTGGCAATAGTTTACTGCGCTCGTGCGTTTCGATTTAACTAAAACAAGGAATCACATTATTACAGAGTGGCCTCGAATTAATTAAAATGATTTACCGAATTTATTAAAACGGTCTTTCACAAAGCCTATAATATACTGTATACATCGCGTCGTTTTAAAACATATATACGGTGCAGTCTACGGTCACGTCTGCAACGTGATCCTCCACATCTGTAAATTGTGATATTACAACGTGCATCTATCCACACAGCTGTTTTTTTTTTACAACGATTTACAATGGCAAATGCTTTTGCATGTTCCAGGTGAAATGTTGGTCCAGATCAAGTACAAGCAACAGCAGAAGTATGTAAAGCTGGATTCCATTGAAGGGAGATTTGACTTTATGCAATTTCACGTTAAAGGTTGGTTTTTTACTCATTTAAAATAATTAAGAATTTGATTAATATCTGATAAATTCAGTGTATTGTGTTATTGCCTCATTTCTGTATTTGCCTTTATCATATAATGCTCTGTAGAAGGGGATACATTGGGGGGAAAAGAAAAATAATTCAAATTTACATTTTGCTTGCATCATAAAGATATATGAATTCAAATCAGTCATTTGTTGTGAAGCAAGGAAGGGTGTCAACCTAAAAATAATTTTTTTCTTCAGTCATTGAGAGATTTTACTTGCCACCTGATGCAAAAGTTACATACAAGGATGCAACAGGGACCGAAGTTGATGCAGAAATATTCAGCGATCTCATTGGACAAGGCAATGTGGTGCTGACTGTTTTCTCAAATGATGGTGAGCTTTATTGAATGTTTAAGAAGTCGTGTTATCAATCAACTTAGGATAAATATGATAAATTGTCTATTTCTGATTCTTGTGCGGGGCATCACAATATTTGTAATATTTTAATACTTTAATTCTTTAGAATTTTCAGACTCTTTGTCTTCCATATCTGAGACGTCTGACAGTAGCAACTGTTCAAGTGCATCAACTGTAATCTTAGATGAGGTCCCTAACAAGAGACAAAGAAAAGAGGACACATCTGCACTGTCTGCAAAACAGGTTAGAGCAAAGCATTTTATGTGAGTTTATGTGAGTACTGTTCCCCCAGAAATGAAAATGATCCAATATATAGCTTTTTTTGGTAATTAGTGAATCACCATGATCATTTTTTATTTTAGTTCATTATTATATATTTTTTTATGTTTAGTTGGTCGAGGATGTTCTAAAGTTGAAGTCTGGTGGTGAAGCAGTATTACAGGAGTATCAAGAAATGGAAACCCTTACAGGTGCCGCAAGACGACAAATGATCAACATACTGGTGGCTCACATGATTGATACACATGGGTATTTTTTTTTTATCTTTTTTTTTTTTAAACAAATAACTGCATGAACATTGTATTAATTAAGACCAATTTTATATCTTCCCTTAGGCAACTCCCTACTAAAGCTATCAGAGAACAGTGCGCTCTTGGCATAGTGATGCTGTTCCCTTCCCTCAGAGATCCATATTCCAAGAAAGGCTATGTAAGTCATCGTCTGTATGACCCTTTCACGTTATAATTGCAATGTTATGATATCTGTGACATAGAAAATTTGATTCTTTAAAGGAACACTTTTTTGATGCTGCAAGCAACACAGGATACATTGCTTGGCGTATGAAAACAGTCCACAGGAAGATTAGACGAGGATCTTTGCCACTAGACAACCTTCATGATGTTTCTCCAGGAGGCCCAAAATGCCAAAGGGCTACTAATTGTGAAGGGCAACTTGATGGGGATGCTTGCAAAGAGGCAATTTCTTTGCTCAGCCATACCACAGAGAAGTCCCTAATATTCCAAAAGATGAGAGAGACATTTCAGTATCGCCAAAAGCTTGTTAAAGATTCAGGCTCTAGTGTTGATATCCTCTCCACCTTCTCAAGATTCCTAGATACAAAGGGCCTGGTAAGTTTGGAATAACATTTTTTCAAAAGCATACAATTTAAGAATATTGTTTATAGTTTAATATCATCTTAAAGGTTGATCAAGACTTCACTCTCCTGTTTGACACCGAGACATCCTCCAGGCTACTTCAGAAGTGGGACACGTTCTTCAGGCCAAATGTCATTAAAGAAGCCAAGCAACTTACTTCAACAGCAGACCTGAGTCAGTTGTTGCTCTCAGCAGAATGTCCTAACAGTAGTGACCTTCATGAAACAAGTAAGTTGTATTTGATTTGCTTGTTTGTACACATCTGCTATATTTGCAGTTACAGTTAAAATTTATTTTGTTTTGATGACAAAAATATTAAAATTATCAAACTTAGAACCTTTGAGATTTGATGATTCCGGATTAATAACAAATAAATAACTTGCACTACATAAAACCTTTTAAAAAGACTACATTAACCAGGTGAATGTTTAAAATGCTGTCTATTCTTAAAGGGATAGTTCACCCAAAAATGAAAATTCTGTAATTATTTACTCGCCTCCATGTTGTTACAAACCTGTATACATTTCTTTGTTCTGATGAACACAGAGGAAGATATTTTGAGAAATGTTTGTAACTAAACCGTTCGCAGACCCCATTCACTTCCATGGTAGGAAAAAATACTATAGTTATAAGTTATTGGGCTCCAAGAACGGTTTGGTTACAAACATTTCTCAAAATATCTTCCTTTGTGTTCATCAGAACAAATGTATACAGGATTGTAACAACATGAGAGTGAGTAAATGATGACAGAATTTTCATTTTTGTATGAACTATCCTTCAAACTTAAGGATAGTATTTCATTTGAAGTTTTAGATTAATTAATTTATTAATGTGTGTGTGTGTGTGTGTGTGTGTGTGTGTGTGTGTGTGCGTGCGTGCGTGCGTGCGTGCGTGCGTGCGTGTGTAGTCTACGATCAGGAAATGGCATCCCTTCTTCTACTGATTCATCTCCTTCCACCATCACCAGGAGCAGGGGCGTAGCAAGCTTTTTAAAAGTGTGGGGGATGGATATATATTATTTTAAATTTGATATAAATGCACCAGAAACACACGTATGTGCACCTGGGATGGAATTAAGCACCACCCATGACACAAACACACCCTCTCTTCCTTCATAGACCTCTTTCACAAACTGTAACATTCATTTTTCATTGCTCACCTGTGAAACTTTCTGTCTCTCTCTCTCTCTCTCTTTAAACTGATGCCTCCAGCAACCTCATCTCCTAAACAAGGTGATAAAGGAATAAGGCTGTGGTACTAGCAAACCTTATTGAAACTTGAAAGGTAATATATTAAATTAATGCCAAAATATATAATGGTAATAGGCTACTGTTGTTTAATGTCAACATTTATCAACGACCAGCTTTCAACTTCACTTACAGGATTTCTCTTGAAAAAGGTGTCAATCTTCTCCTGCCTCTTTCTTTTCTGTATCTTATTGATACTGCGTGACAAAAATATAATGGTAAGCTTGATAGTGACATGGGTCTGACAGGACTGTGACTGCTAAATTTTGCTACTTGTGCCCTGAAAAGCTTTTTCTCTGGTGGTCTAAATGATGTAACAATTTACCGTTTTTACATTAAAATAATATAGGCTACACTTTTCTTTCATTGTTTGCATAAGTTACCTGTTGAAGAACTATGTCATCATTTCTCATTTTTTTTCTCCTCAACAAGTACAATCATACACAACAGGTAGTATTAACAAAGTATTCAGCTAATCAACAAACAATGCTCAAAATATCAAATCGATTGCAATTTGTCCCTCATCCTCGTCAATTCCCTGCCTTCTTCATCACAGGTTATACATTGCATGCCACATTGTCTACATGACCGAATTTAGCCAGCTTCTGAACAATAACCCAATTAGCATTAGTCCCAAACACATATCAAGCTTATTCAAAAACCTCAAAAGCATAGAGTTGATTAAAGTGTTTAATAAAGTTTTTTAAACACTCATTCAAAGTAGCCTACCTGAAAAAGGGAGATGTAAATAAACAAAGTTCCCGCCTCCTCAGCGCGAGCTGACCGATCAATCTAAGAGAGGCGGGACTTAAGACAGAACAGCCAATCATCAGCCGGTAACACTCAAAGCCGGCGTCATGTTTGAGAGGGGAGGGGGAGAGAATGCAGCGCAGCGCAGCAGACAGAGAGCGGCCAGAGAAACTTTGGAGCGACTTTAATAAGGCGTTCTTGCAAAACTGCATAAAAAGTGTGGGTGTTGAACCCTCTCACCGGGAAAAGTGTGGGTGTTAAAACACCCACATCCCCCACGGGTGCGACGCCCCTGACCAGGAGGACTGAAGTCTCCAAGAATCAGTGCATGTGATGCTGCTAAAAGACTTGTAGTCTTTCATAAGGTATTGATCTCGTTTCATATTTTAATATTGTGTTTTGTGTTGCTCTAAACATGGAGATTTAAAATCATTTGTTTGCATATTGAGTTGTTTGATAAGTCACTTTTATATTGTTGTTTTCTATGACTGGACATTGTTATAGTCTAATATACTATGTTCCTTTCCACTTTAGTCATGCTGCAGTTTGGAGGAGCACCTCAACAACAACCAGCGTCAGCATCCGTACCTCCTTGCTGTTGGACGCCAGAAAAGCAAGATTGAGTGCTTCTACATCGTCTTGGATAAGCATCTCATCCCATGCCAGGCAAACCGCTCCCTTGGAGCTTTTGATGAACTTTTCAAGGCACATTTTGTGTTCAATTTGTGCTATGATAGTGCACTTATGAACTTTTACACATTCCTGCAGACAACAGTGTATAACATTGATATAGGTCAAATGAAGGAGTCTCCCAGGGTTAGAAATTTGAGAGCCAGACTGCTTAACCAGACAGTAACCTTAACTTAAAGCCGTGCAGTATGATGTTGACATAATGCTGATCTGTTTTATTTGTCAAAAAGAGCACCCAGACAGTCAACGGTTGATTTCACATTTGAGAGGTGAACATAGTTATTATCCTGGATATAAGTTCAAATTAATTTGTTCTCAGCAAGGTTGTAGGCATCAGTTCCAAACATATGCAGGTTTTCGTAAGCACCTCAATAGTGTTCATAGCAGTGTTCAGCTGATTGCTCCAACTTCAACTGTTGGATGTTCCGCAAATGAGCCAGTTGCAAGCTCATCTTATGCTTTGGAGGACGTTATGAATCCCCAGCATCTATCTCCTTGTTCCAGTGCTTTATCTGATAACAATGATTCAGGGCTTACTAAGAATTCAGCTAAAGGATTGTGTGAATCCATTGTGGCCAAAATACAAGCAAGTGGGATTCCAAACAGTTTGGTGTCCTCAATTGTGGGAGATTTAGAGGAACTAACAGATGAGCTTAACTCGCAGGCAAAGCATAACATACTTTCTGCTTTGCCTGCAAATGACCCCTACAAAACTGTAATAAATGAGTCTTTTGAAAAATTTGAAAACCCATTCACAAATCTGAATACAGAATGGAAACGGAATAAATACTTTAAAGAAAAATGGGGAGTTGTAGAGCCTGTTGAGATAACACTAGGTGTGCGGTATGACAACAAATTGAATAAGAAATCTGGTACTTATGACCAAGTACCAGTGAAGGATACTTTTATATATGTGCCAATTTTAGAAACATTGAAATTCATGTGTCGAAATCCAGACATTTGTGATCTCCTAAGGAAAGATTGTAGATCAGAGCCTGACACTTTTACAGATTTTAGCGATGGAAGTTATTTTAAATCCCACCCTTTATTTACAACAAAAAGACATGCATTACAAATTCAAATATACTATGATGATTTTGAAACAGCTAACCCCCTTGGCTCCAAACGTACTATCCACAAAATTGGCTGCCTTTATTTTATTGTAAGAAACTTGCCCCCAAAATTTAACTCCGTTCTGATGAACATTCATTTGTTAGCACTTTTTCACACACAAGATGTAAGCAAGTACGGTTTTGATGTTATACTGGAACCGTTGATAAATGATATTAAGATACTTGAAAGCCAAGGATTAAGTCTTCCATTCTCAGATGAGCAGATATACGGCACCATCGCACAAATCACTGGTGATAATCTAGGGATGCATTCAATTCTTGGTTTTAATGAGTCATTTAGTAGCCATCATTTCTGTCGCCTTTGTTTAATTGAAATGAATGATTCTCAAACAGTATACAGTGAGGATGATGCTTAGGTGGTTCTTCGTGGAGAAGAAATTTTTGAAATACATTGCAAGTCTCTCAAGGAAAACCCACAATTGAGATCACTATATGGTTTGAAAAGAAATTCCACAATTAATACACTTAAGTACTTTCATGTTAGCAATAACTACTCATTTGATATAATGCATGACCTTCTTGAGGGTGTGGCTCAATATGAAATTAAATTGCTTTTTGGACATCTCACACAAAACTTTATATCTGAAGATGATTTACTATCAAGGATTTATTCTTTTGACTATGGATTTTTAGAAAGAAAAAAACGTCCCACAAAGGTTATTTTGGATAGTGCTGGAAATGGAATTGGTTTAAATTCCATTCAGACATTATGTCTTGTGAAAAATCTACCACTTTTGTTAGGAGACATTGTTCCTCCCGGACACAAACACTGGAGTTTGTTGCTAATGTTACTTCAAATAATGAACATTGTGTTTTCACCTTGTCTCACTTCAGGTTTGACTGTGTATTTGAAGCACTTGATTGCTGACCATCACAAACTATTCAAGTACTTGTATCCACATAAAAATTTGATTCCTAAACATCATTTCATGATCCATTACCCTTCTTCTATAAGGAAAATTGGCCCCTTATTATATATGTGGTCAATGAGGTTCGAAGCCAAACATAAGATGTTCAAAGATTTTTTTAAAAATTTCAAAAACATAACAAAATCGTTAGCTAAAAAGCATCAGATGGCCATTGCGTACCATTGGGAAACCTTCACCCTGAAACATAATGAGTTTGGGCCAATTAAATCATTTTCCATAGGGAATGAGGTCGGCAATCAAATGCTTGAAATGTTCATATCAAAAGATGTTTTCTCAACCAGTTGGGTTAAGGTTGATGGTGTAGAATACAGAGCTGGACTTGTGGTGTGCAGTGCAATAGAAAGTGAAATGCCAGTCTTCTGTCAAATAAGTGATGTACTTTTGGTTGAAAATGACATTTATCTGTTGGTAAACAAACTGTTCACTGAGAATTTTGATGAACATCTTCATGCATTCAGAGTACTACGAAGTGAGGAAAGGTGTATTATAAAATTGTCAGAGATTAAATTTTATAAACCATTTGATATTCAAAGTTCTTACAGTGTTGCGGATGAAAGTTTGTATATCATACCTTCTTTTGTAATGTTTTAAAAACTTCAAAATGCACTACATAGTGAGAATTTCAAATAAACAAGTCAATGGCAAATATTTTTTGTGCTGTTGTTTATTTAACATTATTTTGTAGATCTTTTGAGGCTGTACAGATTTAAACTAATTCTAACCACCTTAAACATGCAACTCTGAAGAGTGTTGTTTTTCTGTATCCCTTTAGTGTTATTTTAACACATTTTTGGAGTCAAATTAAGAACTCTGGAATGGTGTTAAATATTTAACTATTTTGAGTGTTATTTTAACACATTTTTGGAGTCAAATTAGGAACTCTGGAATAGTGTTAAATATTTAACTATTTTGAAAGTGTTATTTTAACTCCGGAGAGTGTGGAGCTATATAAACTCTGAAAAAGTGTTGAAATCAACTCTGTGGGAGTTAATTTAACACTGGACTTTTTGCTGTGTTAACATTGTTTTTCTCGTATTTTTTCTGAGACTGCTGTGTAGCATTAATAATCCTAATTATATGTTTTCCACATTAAAATGTCTCCCGTGTCTTTGGATCAAAGAAAAACAATTGCATCAACTTGTTACATCTAATTTACTTAATGTAAACTTTTTAAGGTGCGAAAAATTTAAGTATTTAAATGTAATAAGTTGACGCAATTGTTTTTAGACTACTTGAATCCACAGACACTTTTTTCAGTGCAAACTAAAACTGTCACATTGTGATTTTAAAGGATGCAAATGCATGTACCAAATAAAGATGATTTATTAAATAAACACAAAACGGAATCCAAGACAGACAGGAAGGCAAAACAGGAACAGGAATACAAACGTGTAACAAAAACAGCCAAACAAGGACAATGAACCAGGGGCCCGTTTCAATAAGGAGGTTCAACCAACTCTGAGTTAAAACTTAAACTCTGAGTTGACTTACTCTGAGATAGGAAACTCTGAGTTTTCGGTTACAGAACAGCTGATCTGAGTTCGTTCAATTGACTCTGAGTAGGTTGACTCTGAGTTAAGCGCGTGCACAACCACTATGAAAAGCCATTATCAATGGAGCTCCGATATTACGATTCGCCATGGCAACAGCACGTGACAAAGAGGTCTAAATCCTTTTTACTACTAAAACTGAAAGTGTTCATGCAAGTGTACAGCAACTACAAGCATATATTTTAAAGAAAAACATATTTGTTGGAAATTGCTACTCTAGTAAATGTGTACATAAAATTTTTCATCACGGTAAAAATATCAGAAGTAAATAAATTGAAGACTGTACATTATTATATTCATTTTCTTGCAGATGCAATCTCATGGACAAAAAGATGACAGCAGCTTAGCTAAAAATTAGCTTAATAAATTAGGCATAATACTTGGGCATAAAAGGCTATGAACTTTACAAATGTTTGTCATGAATAAAACAGAAATACCCCAAGCCGGTATTCAAACTCATGTAGCCGATAGTACGTCTGCCCTGCCCACTGCGCACAGCACTACCCACTAGACCAGAGTGGATTTATAGAAAATGTAAAGGCAACTGTGCAGATGTTAGAGCACGGCCACAAAGGCTGAAATTAGTCATGTAAGGATATTTATATATCTAAAATGACTGCAAAGAAAAATAATACCACTCACATAAATGCAAGTGGATAAGACAAAAATCCACTCTGGGTCTCAAAATCATCTCGCAACATAAATGTAACTTCCTACAAATAAATGCAGCATCAACATCTACAGGATCCTCTATAAAAGCACTTAAAATGTTAGTCACTTAGACGGTCTCTGCACCTAAGTATATCAAATTGGCTTTACTAGTCATTTCAATATACTATTTAACTTTTTTGTTTAAATTTAAGTGTAATTTATAAAATATATAAAGCACTAAGGTAAAATTATTTGCAATGGCAATTTGATTATAACTTAAAGACAGCTAAAAACATATTTTACAGTGTACGTAATAACCTACCTACCATTTTGAAACAAAAAACTCCAAAAAAAAAAGTTTCATTAATTTCAGGGTTAACAAACTCAGAGGCTGTTTACACTTGGCATTAACATGCGTTTTCGTCGATCGGATCACAAGTGGACGACGTTAATGCCAGGTGTAAACGGTGTTCAAAACGTTTTGAACGCCTCCACTTTCGACCACTTTCAACCACATTCAGAGGTAGTCGAAACCACTTTCGATCGGATCGCTTTGGAGTTGCGGAACGCAATGTGGTTGAATGTGTTTGAACAGCCACACGCGACCGCCTTCTCTCCGCCCATTTATCTAATCTGAGGTATTAAACACTAATTTTACGTCTTTTTTGACTTCTGCCGTGAACATACGGTGAACAGCGCTATTTTTAGCCTTTCATTGATAAAACTACTGCGGGTGTTCTCCTTAGTTTCGTTTTGAAAGCGTGGAAGTTGCGCGATCCTATTTCATCAATTGCGCTGAAAATTCAGAGAAAGCTCCAACAAAAAAACGTACAAAACACTGTGCAGCATGTATACTTGCTAAACAAGCAGCGGGCTCCGACATAATATAAGTTTGCGTCCATATAAACTCATAATTACTCCCGCTTGCGTTTGAATGACAGCAGAGAGACTCGCCCACCGTCTCACAGACCACCCCCTCACAGTATTCAGGACAGATGCGGTCGAAAGTGGACAAAAGAGACGGATTTAAATACCAGGTGTAAACGTAATGTGTCTCTCTCGTCCACTTGTGATCCGATCGACGAAAACGCATGTTAATGCCAAGTGTAAACAGCCTCTCAGAGTTTTCACTTAACCACCTTTCTGATACGGGCCCCAGCAACAAACAAGACCAGAGACAATGCTTAAATAGGCAGGCTAAATTTAAGTTAAGTCATGATTATCAGGCTTATTAAGATTGTCGATTTATTATGTGAAAGTTGAACATGTATAACATAGGTCATAATATAGCCATAATAAATAAATGAATTAATAAATAAATAAAAAGGAGCAGGAAATCATTTTAAAATAAGGTATAGTTTTGCCCAAGAGATTTAAATGCCCCCCACCCCACCCCCAGTTATGCCATCCTGGCGCCAGGCCTGCCCCGAAATTAAACCAGAGGAAAATAATAGATTGATAAAAATAGTGTATAAGATACTATCTCAATACCTAAGCCAAATTACAACTATAAATGTAAACTTAAAACTAAAACACAGTCTGCATCTGTTGATGTCCTACATAATGAAAGCATGTTTTCAGTAAACTTACAGCTTCAAAGCTGTACAGTCTCACAGCTGGCCAATGCAGTAGTCTCAATCATTAAATCTAGGAGATACATAAAAATGTATTATTATTGAATTATTCATTATAAATAAGCATTTATAGTGGGTCTGTGGGTAACACGTTTCTTTAACATACAAACTTTTTTACACTTTTTTTTACCCTGAATCTATTAATGAGTTCCTGTGATGAGTCTGATGGTTCTGTTAATTGGTCACATTCATACTTGCTTAATATTCCAGTTTCACTTCACAGTGTAAACAAGTCCCTGCCTATGTCATATCCAGTAATCAAGAAATCTCTTGGAAAATATTCTGTAACCCAACCAGAAAAGTTTATTTTGAAATCAATTGTACACTTTCAGCACCAGAAGGCTCGCGTTATTTTGCAGTCCCTGCTCATTGTGGACAAACAAGCCTTAAAAGTCCTTATTTTTTCGAAGATCAATTCATTTAATCATATCCAAGGTCTGATCTCCAGCTGGGAGTTGGACAGCTGTAAACACATGCTTTCTACCTCATTCCACTTTAAAGATTAAAATCTGACCACATGTGGTCTTGTAGCCCTGGGTTTTCCTTTGCGTCACAATACATGTTGATATAATCAAGCATTCACTTTGCATGGATGGTGGATGGGTGTAGGGAATAGACAGAAAACTCTGTGTATTACTTTGGTGAGTAAGGTGGTTACCCAGTCGCCATTTCAACGTTGATTCAACGTTGAATCAACGTCAGGTACCAACGTTGAATCAACGTTGGATTACCTTTCGGTTTTGCAAAAAATTTCAACGTTGATTTCACGACGTTGTTTCAACGTCACACTTTCAACATAGGTGAATTATGGTTGATATCATGACGCAATTTCAACCTTCTATTTCCTTGTTGTTTTTAACACTAAATATAGATTTTTACTTGACACTGCAATTCTCACTATATGATTTTCTGTAAACATGTTATTTTTAAAGCAATTATCATATGAATACAACTTGCTGCGCATAACTTACAGTACAACCCCATTCATAAAACTAAACACCTAAAGAAGGTAAAGTTTAAATGTGGACAAATAAGATGGCAGGTGCCTACCCTTTCCAAATAAACATGAAAGCAGCTGTTAAAAATATTTTTTAAGGATAAAAACACATTCTTTCAAACAGTTAGGTTTCCAGTAGTAGTGCAGAAGTGTAATATTCTAAATATAGAATAAAATCATAAAATATGAAAACAAAATCATGTTTAAAAGTCATTTTATTCATCTGAATAGAAAAACTTTATTCAAGAAAAAATGCAAATATGAATTTTGTTGTTGATTTAGTTGACAGTCTTCTTATGGCCACCACCACCCATCCATTCTGGCTCATGCTGTACTTAATACGATGACAGCATCTAAAGAGAGGAAAAAACACAATATTTAATTTTCAAAAAATGCTGCATTTTAGCCCATGTACAAAAAAATCTTGTTATTGCACATCAGGACAAGATGCGTTTTCTTTGATAGTCTGACTTGAAACATTGCATAGCCATCTGGGGCGGCAGTGGCTCAGTGGTTCATGTAGGTTGTCTACAAACCGGAAGGTTGGTGGTTCAATCCCCGGCTCCACCTGACCAAGTGTCGAAGTGTCCTTGAGCAAGACACCTAACCCCAGCTGCTCCCGACGAGCTGGCTGGCGCCTTGCATGGCTGACACCGCCGTCGGTGTATGAATGTGCGCGTGAATGGGTGAATGTGAGGCTAATTGTAAAGCGCTTTGGATGGCCATAGGTCTGTTAAAGCGCTATATAAATGCAGTCCATTTACCATTTACCATTTTACCATCTGACGAAGGAAGAAAGCTGTTGTGTTTACGAAGATAACAATGAGGTTCAATTAAGATCATCTGCAGTGCATTCAGAAATTATCATACACCTTTCACTTTCAAATGTTATGTTGTTGCATGATACTGTAATTGTTTAGATATTTTCTTCAAAGTAAAAACAGAATTTTAGAAACTTTTTCAAATGTATGAAAAAAGAAAACATATCATATTTGCATTATACATATCCAGACCCTTTGCAACAACATCTGTAATTTAGCTCTGTTGCCTCCAATTTCTTTTGAGGTTGCTGAGATGTTTCTACACCTTAAAGCGTCCTGATGAACCTGAATATTTTTTAAAGAATGTCTGAAACCAAACTGATCAGAAGCACCATTGACTTACATAGTAGGATAAAAGAATACTATGGTGGTGAATGGTGCTTCTGATCGATTTGGTTACAAATGAATCCAATACTGAATGCTTAAGTGATATCAACTTTATATTTTCAACACCCCCCAAATGATATGCTTAAAGGGATAGTTCGGCCAAAAACGATATTAAAACCCATGATTTACTCACCCCCAAGCTGTCCGAGTTGCATATGTCCATCGTTTTTCAGACAAACACATTTTCGGATATTTTAGAAAATATTTTAGATCTTTCAGTTGATTAAATGTAATATTACGGGGTCCACCCATAGTCCACGACCTTCAAGTCCAAAAAAAGTGCGTCCATCCTTCACAAATTAAATCCAAACGGCTCCAGGATGATAAACAAAGGTCTTCTGAGGGTAATCCACGCAGTGTTGTTGTAGAAATATCCATATTTAAAACTTTATTAACGAAAATAAATACCTTCCGGTAGCGCCGCCATCTTAGACTCCTCTGTATTCAGGAGAGAGTATTAGCGTAGTGTAAGCACTTTTCTTAGTGACGTTATGACAAATTCGGAGGGTGGGGGCACAGAGCAGCAGCAGAGTAGCCTCCGTAGGCCGCGTAAGCACTCATCCTGAATGCGGACGCGACTAAGATGGCGGCGCTACCGGAAGGTAGTTAATTACGTTAATAAAACTTTAAATATGGATATTTCTACAACACCGCACGGATTACCTTCAGTAGACCTTTTTTTATCATCCTGGAGCTGTTTGGATTTAATTTGTGAAGGATGGACTCACTTTTTTTGGACTTGAAGGTCGTGGACTATGGGTGGACCCCGTGACATTACATTTAATCAACTGAAAGATCTAAAATATTTTCTAAAATATCCGAAAATGTGTTTGTCTGAAAAACGATGGACATATGCAACTCGGACAGCTTGGGGGTGAGTAAATCATGGGTTTAATATCGTTTTTGGCCGAACCATCCCTTTAAAGTGACACGCCCAGATTTTGGGAATTTAGCTTATTTACCATATCCCCCAGAGTTAGATAAGTCCATACATAACTTTCTCATCTCCGTGCGTGCTGTAGCTCTGTCTGACGCAGCCCCCGCTAGCTTAGCTTAGCACACAGACTGGAAGTGAATGGCTTCAGCTAGCATACTGCTCCCAATAAGTGACAAAATAACGCGAACATTTTCCTATTTATGTGTTGTGATTTGTATAGTCACACCGTGTACAAATAACAAGGTCATATGAGACACAGCCATCTTTTAACAGTATACATACTGGGAACTATATTCTCAGAAGACAAAGCACTGCTACTTGGGCGGACCGATTTGCACAACTCTGACCGAACTCTCTGCTCCTCACCAGGGGCTTCTCGGGTGCTGTGAGCAAATCACTCCGCCCAAGTAGTGCTTCGCCTTCTGAGAATATAGTTCCCAGTATGTATAGTGTTAAAAGATGGCTGTGTCACATATGACCTTGTTATTTGTACATGTTGTGACTACACAAACCACAACACATAAATAGGAAATTTTTTGCGTTATTTTGTCACTTATTGGGAGCAGTATGCTAGCTGAAGCTATTTACTTCCAGTCTTTGTGCTAAGCTAAGCTAGCGGGGACTGCGTCAGACAGAGGTACAGCACGCACGGAGATGAGAAAGGTATGTATGGACTTATCTAACTCCGGGGGATACGTTGAATAAGCTAAATTCCCAAAATCTGGGCGTGTTCCTTTAACAAAGCAAACACTGACAGGTTGCTTTACGTGTGGGTAAAACAGCCTTTTGTGTAGTCCCTTACCATTGAGATCGAAGATGGACTTCAGAACCTCTGGACTGTCTGTGTTAGACTTTAAACTCGCCCAAACCAGCAAGGCATCTTGTTAGCAGACATCCCGACCTGATCAAAAACTTTTGATTAGGAGATGTTCTAATCCTATTTTTAATATACGTTTTACAAACTTACCACAGGTGATCTGGCAAAGCGACTTATGAAACAGCATCTTCCCAAATCTCCTCTTCAGGCTCATCTTAGCGATCATTGCATTTGATAAAGTTTGGAAGAAGAAAAACATATTTCATTAGTATAGAAACATAAATGTAATGTTTTAGTTAGAAATACAGAAATACATTTTTTTGTCATAACACTATTCATTACCTTTTAAGGGGGAATGATTTGGGCATCTGGAAAGACACACGACTTCACATCTCTGTATTTTATCACACGTCTTCAAATTGCATGTTGATCTGCCTACAATTTAAAACACATAATAAAATAAAAAAAAGTCATAGCCCCTTTTAAAAAGAAAACATAAATTGTGAGATACAAAACACTGCATCTTAATTATTAGGATTAGTAGAACTTGATCTGATTACAAAACAAATATTAAATGCATTGTAAGGTTTTACGGGAGACGCTTCACAAAAAAGTGTCCTAAATTAGCTTCTCATATTTTCCTAATGACAATGATAAACCAGTCTTGAGAAACAAGTAGCAGGTGTTTTTAAAAAGCCACTCTCACTTCTCACCTGTGAAGTTTCTCGTGTTTGTGTGTCATTCTGTTTCTGACCTGACAACCCTTGCTGTCTGTTTCTTGTTCAATCTTGACAAAATATAAAAAAGTAAAATTAGTGCAATATTGGAAGAGAATTCTATAATGACCTTTATCAGAATGTAATGCATACACTTGCATACGTAAATATTGTAGAATAGCAGGGTTAACACAACATTACCTGATCCAGATGTAGTGGCTGTTGATGCATGAAAATCTCAGCATTGACAAGATCATCATCACTTTTCTAATTTGAAGGGCTCTGATAACGAAGACATTACAAAAGAGTTATAAAAATATACTGAAAATAAGAGCACATTTGTCTAGATAACCAATATTTTCTATTTCCATTAAAACTTGCTAACTATTCAACAAGAGAAGTAAGCAAAATTACACCGTTACAATGCATTTTAATTCGAATAGAACATGCCAACTTACACGACATGACATTTTCGTACAAAGGAGTTAACATAAGTGTTTTATGCCGCTTAAAATCATGGATACTGCGCGAATGACCGCAGCATAAACGTAACATGTGATTGACTGATTGCCATGGAAACATGAAGGTCACGTCGACTATCTTGTCCCTTTTAATTTTATAACTGCATTTATACACATGACCCCGTCGTGAAAACCTCAGCATGATTAATATTGGATTCGACGCCCATGTTATAACATCATCAGTAAGTTTAGATTAATGTCAATTACACGAACTGCTAAACGTATCCGTTATTGCGAATTCGTAAGACAATAAAACACCAACATCTCATTTAAGTTTTAACACTTTATCAGTAATATATATATATAATATAAGCAGCTTAACACTGACCGCACCGCACTCGCGCTGCTCCTCCTTACAAAAGGCTGATAGGTGTCTGTGGCGCCTGTAAGACCTCTAGGATATACACTGACTGAACTACGATATCAACACTTTTTCACCAAAGTTGTCCAAAACAGCCCTTACATTTATAACTAGTTGCTTTTCTGAAGCAAAAACAACCAAGTGGTTAAGTTGATAACAACACATATCATATTAATTTATTAATATTCATAATAACGAAGTCCAATTTAGGCGGGAACATCCCGTGAACTAGCAAATTAACTGCTATGACGGATACATTCGCAACTAACAGAAAAAAAACCGAATTGGCATCGTGCTTTTTTGTCATACCACTTTGAATATGTGAATAAAATAACGTTATGCGTTTAAAACATTGACTTATTGACTTATATTTCCTTACCTCTTCTTTCTCCGAAGCATTTTCTCGTGTGATACGCAAGATCTCGCAGACAGCCGTTAAAACAGTCCAGTCTCGTGTAATCTCGCGAGATTACATCGCTACCTGTATATTCAATTATTTGTTACATCTTTAAATATTTTCATCAATTTCATAAAATGAGTTTTTACATTTTTTTCTAAATGATTCACAAATTATAAAACATTATTTTATTGTCTCTTTGCAACCGTTTACTTCACTGTTGTTTCAACGTTGTTTCAACGTTGAATCAACGTTGAACAAACAACTGACGTTATTTCAACCAAATTTCAACGTTGATTTTTCAGCATTTTATTAACCTTTTTCAACCGTTTACCATTCACCGTTGTTTCAACGTTGTTTCAACGTTGAACAAACAACTGACCTAATTTCAACCAAATTTCAACGTTGAAGGTCGGTCATATGCCCGCTGGGTATGTTTTTATTTTCCAGCATGTTGAAGTTTATGTGTTTAAAATTGAAACTCAGTCTAGGAATTTCTATCTGGACTCATAGCTCTCTAAGCCCGGGCCTTGGGGTGGAATAGGAACCTTTCATCACTCGTCTCTAACCTTGGGAAACAACAGATAAAGATGTCACTCTAAGCTCCTGCCAAGAGGAAAAGTCACCTGATAAAGTATGCAATCTGTCTGCCTCAGGAGAAAAAACAGAGAATGTTAAAAACCAATCTTAGCCCACTGCATTTTTCCCTCTGTGAACATAATCTTTTCAGCTCAAAAATGTCAGCTACAATGATGCAAGGCATGTCTGCTGGTGCCACGACTGCCATAACAAATTGACAAATTATTTAACATCTTTTGCCTAAAGTCACCTCACTTTGAAACAGAAACATTGTGTAATATGTTACTCTAGGTGAGGTTACATCAGTAGTTAACAGTAGGTAAGTTTACATGCAACCAAATAATCAGGGCCCGTACCCCAAAACGTTCTTATTCCTAAGTAGTTCTAAACCTATTCCTTAACCCTCTCTTAACTCTATGGCACGATTCCCAACACGTTCGTACGCTAAGTATATCTTCTGTAAGTCACACTTTCATAAGGTTGGTCTGGACCATTCGTAAGCTCTCTCTTAGCGTTGTTTGAGTGCAAGACGCTATCGCCGCCACTGTGCAGCAGTCTTTAGAAATCAGCACAGCAAGTCAAACTATGGTATGTTGACAATGTTGTAGCTCAACAATGATTTTGTTATGGCCTTTTTTAGTCTTATAATAAAATATGTTTGCAATAGATACAGGACTATTTATGCAGTTGACTTTATTTGGTATCAGAACTAATGGATCAAAGATGGCGCCGGTGTTGTGTGGAAGTTTGTTCCCCATCAAAGTCTGTTCTCTCTATGTTATGTATATCGTTTTCATCACGTTACATTTATAATTTATTTCGAAAGATTAAAGATTTGAATTGGTTATACTAAAAATAAATAATATCATGTATTCTATAATGCAATTTATTTATATTTTATACATTTGACAGTTTTATATTAGGGTATGTCTTTTAACATAGCCTGTCTTTTTCTTTTCTCTCTCTCTCTCTCTCTCTACTGTTTGTGTTAAAAATTTTATGTTTGCATACAGAATAAATATGTATTACATATAATATGATTCATACTGTAAAAAAATAATTTACTTACCATTAAAAACAATAAAGATACATTACGTAAATGCACACAATTTACATCTCAGTAACCATTAAAACTTTCAATGTATATAAAGAATAAACGTATAATGTGATAAAAACGCTATAAAAACACTACACTAAAGGGGGAACAGACTCCGACACAACACTGCGGCCACGGAGCCGTTTAGTCCATGCCAATTTTTTTTATTTGGAAGCACTTAAACCCTTTTGACATTTTGCCTGACTTGGCTATATTTAAAAAAAATCGCCTCCCATGACAACTCATTATAGAGCGGCTGGATCTTCTAAGACCATATTCTGTATCTAACTCTCTCTATCTGTTCATTGTAGATAGGTTGCTTTTTATTGAAAACATTAACAAATGGCAATTAATAACGCATTAAAGAAAAGTAACTGCAGCTGCTTGCCAATCAATTCTGATTGTAAAGTACCTTACCATTGGTATAAAAGTGTATTACATATTTTTTTTTTAAAAGTCGTTAAGTGGCACAACGGGATAAGGAGGGTGGATGATTAGCAAGGGATACCCGGTTCGTCTACCCGTATTACTAACAATGTGATAATTTAATTAATACTCTTTATTTTACGGATAACTTAAAGCTCTACTGTGTACTTTATTTAGTTAATTCTTAACAAAAACCCATGTTTTCTTTCAAAAGTATGTGCTCATTCATGTGTAATTACTTCCCACCCACTAATCAAAGTGTTCTCGTAAGTGTAGAATCTGCTATTTAAAATGCATACCGTCGAAGCGCTCTCTGGCTGAATCCATGTTGTGCCTCCATCTTTGAAATACATTCGCCGACGAGGGACATTCCTGAAATTCAAGCTCCGCCTTTCGCGCTTTCACTCTACACTCACGCTGTCCGATAGCTGAAGCCTCCAGAGGTTGCATGTGTAGGCGCTATACGTCATCAAGACAGTCTTATTTCAGCATAGTAACAATTATAAAGCTGACAATTATTCTTAGTTAATTGTAAATTGATGTAATATGCGTATGACTTGCGAATGTAATGCTCAGTTAATTTAAATAAACCAGGCTTGATGACGTATTCAGCCTGTGACCTGCGTAGCTGAATCCTTCGGATTTTACAACAACCGCACACCGTGATGAACCTGCGATCTAATGCTTTGATTTGAAAGCCTGCTGAAGACATATTCTCGAGGACATTAAAACAAATCGCCAAGGATGCGAAACGGGGATTTTAAACGACAACGTGACAGGAAAAACATTAAGACCAAAGTCACTATTGGAGTTAACGTTAGTTTTCCAAGATGGGGCTCAAGGGACACTGAAGTTGCACTTTCTATCTTCTCCACAGGTAATTCAGCATATTCGTTTACATCTATACAGTCCATGTTGTAAACTTGAAGTTTTATAGTTCCTTGGCTAACTTTAGCATGATTATGCATAACACTTGTTAGTGTAAACATGCATGTGGTTTAATGTGTTCGTACAGACACACGCCGTCTCTCCGCCCATTTATGTAATCTGAGGTACTGAGATAAATGTTTTCATCTTTTCTGACCTCTAGCACAAACACACGGTGACAGCGCTATTTTTAGCCTTTCATTGATAAAAGCGTCTGATCTGCGCGTCTTTCGTTTCATTTTACAAGCGTGTGAATGTTGCGCGATCTTTTTTCACCAATATGAGAGAAAGCTCTTACATATACACGGACATGTAACATGTTTACTTAAAACATAAGCATTGTACTCTGACATAATGTCTGACATAATACTCTGATAAAAGCGTCTGATCTGCGCGTCTTTCGTTTCATTTTACAAGCGTGTGAAAGTTGCGCGATCTTTTTTCACCAATCTGAGAGAAAGCTCTTACATATACACGGACATGTAACGTTTACTTAAAACATAAGCATTGTACTTGACATAATATTAGTTCGCGTCCATTTAAACCCGTCATGGTTGCTTTTTGTATGTGATTTTAAGCGGACATATCATGACAATCAGACTTTTTTCATGTTAAACATAAATCTGTGTGCTTTGATGGATCACAGGCAAAGGACATTGCAAATTGTTCATTTTTTCTCATTGCTTTTGCTTTGTAGCTACTGGAAGCCATGTTAACCTTGGCATGACACGGCCGGGCCACCGTACGAGTTAAAACGCGTTCCGAATGGGGAGGGCTAGAAAGTAATATTCAGTTGCTTGTCATATAGACTTTCACCGCTAGATGGGAGTAGATCTTACACAGTGGAGCTTTAAACTATGTTAAAATAAATGTTACTGGAATAATTTGAGTAATGTTCCATTTGCATAGAACGTGTTGTCTTTCTTAACGCCATAATGCACCTTCCTTTGTTACGTCGAACTTAGAGGCAGCGTGTTAAGAGGCTTCCTAAGGGACACTTCGGGGAACACACTTAGGAACATAAAAACTTTGGTAAGATATATCTTTTTCTTCTTAGCACGCTAAAAGTGAGCGTTTTCGGGGAACCGGGCCCTGTTGTAATCGTATTGATGACTCAATCGTATTGAAAAGTCTTCATGTAAACCCCTTAATCAATACGATTGAGGACGATTGGATGCAAATTTGGATCGTATTGAAGGGGGTGGTGTACTCCAATCTGTGATCCGATCAGCAGGAGAAAAGTATGCATGTAAATGCGTGAATCGTATTTTTTTCTAAATCGGATGCAAAAATACCTTGTGTACATGCGCAAAACATTTGTGCCCCAAGTTCATGTATTATATTTACCTCTTATATCACATGATTCTCGTCACAGAAACATGCAATAGCAAGGCAATAGCATCACGCATTATTAAGGTAACGTTAATTGCAATGTACACGCGATGTACTTAATTATGCAGCGTTTATACTTTTAAAACATTAGGCTTCCTAAAGTAATAAAATAGCGTTGTGCCTTTTGATAAGTGTGTTTTTATTACCAATATATGAAAACTTCTTAAGAACAATTTTCTCCAACTCAGTTTTGACTTTTATCCAGAGATAAAGCGTGAACTCGACGAGAGATGCTGTCCTCTGCTTTTTTCGAGTTTAGGTTTGGGCTACTGTTTAAACGGTTTCCACCAGTTGTTTTTTTCTGCGGGTTAAAGATTAAATTATTTTGTTGCTTAGTTATTGGTTTTTGGGCTGTGACTAGTCATTGGGATGCTTTTGGGCTAGTACTGAACATCCATTTGGATGGTTTTGATAAGTCAAAAATCTGGCAACCCTGGCTGTGCGCTTGCACAGACTTTCGGTTCGGATTCTATATAATATACATGTAAACAAACATTTAAATCAGATTGCAATGTTTAGGGCGCATGTAAACTGTATCGTCGTAACCTTGAATCGTATTAAATTCAGACGAAATGACAAAATGTTGTGCATGTAAACATAGCCAGTGTTGATGGCATTCATTAAAGACTAACTTGGGCACAATGATGTCACATTTATTAAATTCAAATTTTATTTATTTGAGGAAATTAATCAGACATGAACCAGAGACATGTATTCGTATCTGCAATGTAAGCAAACAGATCAGATATTTCCATCTCAAAATGTGTCGTATGTCATTGAAAAGGCTGCAATGGTAAATTACCTCAGATTTTCTTAGCAGTGCAATGGAGAATGAATAATGCTAAAGTTTCATGTTTTGTTACAGAAATAAAGCTGTATCTTGTATTTAAATATTGTATAACCACATAATTCAGGCCTATATCTCCCTTGAATTGTTTTGCCAAGTGTTTAGTGTAAATGCAGTTATAAGATACAAGTCACTTTTAAAATATTATGTAAGCAGGTCGTCAAAAATATATATAGTCAACAAATCGGAATTTGGCAGCAATTACTTTAAGCAAGCATGTTCAGTAGTTCTGAATCAGACCTGCACATCATTCAGAAGGAATTTTTGCCCATTCCCCTCTACAAAACTGGTTCAACTCGGATACATTTGTAGGATTTCTGGTCTGAAACACTCTCTTGAGGTCATTCCGCAGGTTAAGGTCTGGGCTTTGACTAGGCCACTATAAATTTTGTTTTTCTTAAGCCAGTCTGTGGTGGATTTACTTCGATGCTTAAGGTCATTGTCCTGCTGCATTAATTAACTTCTACTGAGCCTAAGCTGGTGGACAGCCAACCTGACATTATCTTGTAGAATATTTAGTTAAACTTGGAAATTCATTTTCCCCTTGATGATGGCAAGTGGTCCAGGCCCTGAGGCAGCAAAGCATGCCCAAATCATGATGTTCCCTTTACCATACTTCACTGTTGGGATGATGTTTTGATGTCAGTAAGCTGTGCCTTTTTTGCACCATAATATTTTTCCTGAACAACTCAACTTTTGTTTCATCAGTCCATAAAATATTTTCCCAGTACCACTGGGGTTTCCCAAGGTGCTCTTTTGCAAACTTCAGGCTCGCAGCAATGTTTTTTTGTGAGAGCAACGGCTTCCTCTGTAGTGTTCTGCCATAGACACCGTGCCTCATCACAGACTTTGTAAGGTAGACTAATGAACAGAGATGTGTGCCAGTTCCAATGATGTCTTCAAGCCTTTAGCTGTTACTCGTGAGTTCTTTTTTACTTCAATGAGTATTCTGTGATGTGCCTTAGGAGTCATACTGGCTGGTCACCCACTTCTGGGAAGGGTAGCAACAATACTAAACTGTCTCCATTTATAGACAATTTGTCTTAACCGTCGACTGATGGATATATAAACATTTTGTGATTGTTTTGTATTCCTTTTCAGCCTTATGGAGTGCAACATTGATCGGCTATCTTTAGAGAGCTCCTTCTTGTGAGATATGGTTCATAACAGCTAAGCCTTCTTAAGGGCAGCAATCTTAAAATGTTTCACTAAACCACACCTTTGAACTCATTTCTGATACAAATTAGCTTTATTAGCATAAAGAATTACAAATTAGCATTAAAGTAATTAGTCTATGGGTTCACTTACATTTTCCTCCAACACTGTGAATGTTTAATGCGTGTTTTCAAAAAAGACACAAGAACCTATAATTATTTGTGTGTTGTCAGCTTATGCACATTGTGTGTGTCTATTGTTGTGACCTAGATGAGGCAAATCACTGTAGAAAAGCAGTTCATTTCTAGGGGTTCACATACTTTTTCTGGCACTATATGTTTTTTCCACAAACAACATCAATAAAATATGGAGGATGAAAAATAACATAATAAATACATAAATGCATGAATGAATAAATAAGAGTAGAACTACAGTAATAAATAAGTAATTAATTAAATGTAGAAATAAAAACATGTAGAAATAAATAAATAAATGCAGAAATAAATGCAGACATATATAAATATATTGTTTTGTCAGGAGTATCAACTTTTATTTCAATAATTTTTTCACCACTACATTTATTTCTACATTTATTTATGTATTTTTACACATATTACTGTATTTCTACATGTATTAATGTAGTTCTACATTTACTTATTTTTACATTTATTTTTGCATTTCTACATTTATTTATTTATTTCTGCATTTCTGTGTCCATATGTTAATAAAGTAGGCGGTCCCAACCTCTATTAATGCAGTATTATGTGTTTGTCTGGCTATGAACCACCATATAAAAAATCACATGCTCGATATGATCAATATCATTTGCAATGGAGTGGTTTAACACAGCATGCCTGAGCAGCGCACATTTTTTGGCACCCATGTTAACAAGTTTGCATTTATACAGCATGCATGAGTAAAAGAGAAGCAGCCAAAGCATGGACTGATGTACGCTCATGGACTGAAGCGAAACGTCATAAATTAACCATAAAAACACGTTTTATCTATTGTGTTGATGTCACAGGGTGACTTTTATGGGGCGGAACTGAAAGCGGGGAAGATTGGTTCCGCCCGAAGATGGTTTCTGCCCAGGCCGAATATTTAAAACACCCTTACTTCCTGGTCTCCTTGACAACCCAAAATATGGGTTTACGAGCAACAGGTGCGGCAATTTAATATGGCAGCTCGTGATTGGAAGAGGTGATGAAGATGGGAAGTATAAATAGATCTGCAGAAACACAAGGAAGGGGAGCTGAAGTTGATTTCGGGGTGAGCTCCGCTCCGCCAAGGGCGGATCAAACACCCACTTCTTCTGAAGAGTCTGAAGGCGGCGTTGATCCGGGGATCGCTAAAGCTAGCGGAAAGAGTGCGGGGCCGAAGGAGGCGAAAGGAAGGAGTGGAGGCTGTGGTGTGTGGTCACGGAAACCGATCCGGTGTGGAACAAGCGGAGGCCTGGGTGAAGTCCTTATAGGAGGAAACAGAGGTTGTGATCGACGGTGAAAGAAGTATCAAGGATACGAGTCACTGGGCTGAGTATAGGAGAAGTGTTCACCGCTATGCAGAGATGGGACCAAGTCACACATGTGCAAGTCTCAAGTAAGTCTCAAGTCTGAACCTTCAAGTCTCAAGTAAGTCCCAAATATTTTTTTTCTTGGGCAAGTCAAGTCAAGTCGAGTCACAGGCTATGTCAAGTCAAGTCAAGTCAAGTAATGTAGTAGGTCAAGTCAAGTCCAAGTCAAGTCACCTTATTATTGTTATTTTACCTGCAGAATCTGATCTTAATAAAGTGACAAGATATACAGTAAGTAACTATCAGTAAATTACAATAATTTGGATTTGCATTGTAAAAACTCATGTTCAGTATAATACATCATGGAATCAAACAAAATTGTAACTTCATAAATTATTTATTTTTCACTTCTGTCAACCGTGTTTGAAATTTTCCACATTGAGTCCATAAAACAAATAACAGCTTAACATCCAACAGACCCCTCTCTGAACACCTCCCTCTCTCTCAAACACAGTTTACGTACAACATTAAACTTTGTTACATTTCTCCCCTCTCTCTCTCTCTCTCTCTCTCTCTCTCTCTCTCATACATGTGCCCAGAAAAAACGAGCGTGTCGCACCTCTTCCGTTCGCGCGCCTAAATTTGAAATAACGAACTTGAGCGCGCAAAAGACACGACATGTGAACCGCTCCTATCATTGTAGAATCAAGTCATTTTTCTGTGTGTGTGTGTTCAGGTGGCAAACTTGAAAAAGAAGTATTCAAAAATAAAAATAAGTATTTTAAAAAATAAATCAAAATTATTTTGCCCACATTTGTCCCCAACACAGTATGATGACGGCTACATTAGCTATTATTACATTAGCTAACTACCAACTAACCAAATATTAACAAATTGACAAGCACTTACTGGGCAAAATGGCTCTTTAAATGACGACCAAAATTGGAGGTTGCCGTCTGGCTGCCTGTGATTTTAATGTTGCATGTCTTGCAACGCACTGTTCGTCTTTTGCCATCTTGTTGAAGCCAAAAGTGATGACCCTCCGTACCCCTCCGGCTGACATGTTGATATCTGATCTAAGTGGGCGTGGTGTGCGTAAGGTACGAGAGGGCATGGCGTGTCGTGATTCAGTCATGACAACGCCATTCTCAGCCTGCGCTCCAGCTGGGTCGACTTTTATTTTTTAAATAATTTATATATTTTATATTTAAACTGAAAACATGATGTGATTAACACTCAAGTCATTCAAGTCATCGTGTCTCAAGTCAAGTCAAGTCCCGAGTCTTTAACTTCCAAGTCCGAGTCAAGTCTCAAGTATTTTATTTTTTGTCAAGTCAAGTCACAAGTCACAAAAATAGCGACTCGAGTCGACTCGAGTCCAAGTCACCAAGTCACAAGTCCCCATGTCTGCCGCTATGATGCGGATGTGTTTTCATGTGTGGATGCCCTTGGAACAGTAACATAGAGGATTACTCACCAGAGCTAGTGTCAAGGACGATCGACAGCGGTGGACAAGCTGCAAAAGGAACAAGACCAGCAGAGTGTTATCAGTGGTGTGTGAGTAACAGTTTCCGTTTATACTATGAAGTATTGAGAAGAGAGTATTACCTGACGTGTGTTGTGAGTTCAATGAACAGATCTCGGCCCCACTGTGGAGAGAAGCGTGGGTGAGCCAGGGAGTAATACTGGAGGTCCATATAGGAAGCCAGCGCTGTGAAGCATTGCCATCGCACGTGAGTAACGTTGTATATGTGACCAGTCACGGAAAGTAGGGACACAAGTCGGATCTGGGCATTTTGAGTTATTCACAGATTCTGAAAGTGCAGTTTCTAAGCTTTCCAACGATGTGTAACACATGGAAATCTGATAAGATTTGGAGAAGTTGTGGCCATTTGAATATAGGAACTCAGAAATACTCAAACCGAGAAAATCGAGACGAAAAAGACTCTTCTTTTCAGCTGGGGGAGACAATAGGGCTCATTTACATCTCATTTAGCTAAGCCATGCCCCCTGTAAAACCCTTTTTGAGATGTTCTAGCATCATATGTAGTATTTTATGACCAAATGACAACCCGCAAAAATAAACATGACTCTTTTACCTTTGTGGGGATCACAAGTTGAATCCAGTCTGTTTCAGATTATCCAATGACCATATTTGTCCACAAATGCGTATAATCCGTGAAATATAGATTGTTTACATCAGATTTCGCATGAATGTCTGGTAATACAATATAATATATAATCTGAAGACTATTTAAATCGTAACATGTAAGGGTATATGAGCTTTCACTCCGTTAAACACATGAACCCGCCTTCAAAGTTTGTATTTAAAATAGGGAAGTAGTATAATAGATCATCCAAACAGCGCCGTCGAAAACGTGACATCCTTTAGAGATGTTACCAATGGCTCGCTTGTCCTCCATCAGCCAATGACTTCATGGAAAATATTGATAGACAAAACATGTAGCCAATTATATGAAGAATACAACTATATCTGTGTAACTTCTGTGTGTTTGGACTCATGCTGCGCTGCAAGAACTGACATACAGATGACGTCAAAGTACCGCGAGAGCGAGTCGAAATTAAACTACTCCGTAAGATTTCTTGAAGAGCTCTCGCGGTACTTTGACGTCATCCGACTGCGGCGCCGCATAAAGTCAGTGACGCGGCTGACGTACGATGCGGCTGACTGTTATTTGTTCCGCCCCAGCTTCTTTTATTTTTCTTTTGTTTTGTGCGCCCGAGCTTTACAGTCTGGGGAGACGCAGGCTATAAGTTTGAAAAAAAAAAAAAAACTTAGCAAACATGTCTGAGGAACAGGGCAGCGCGTCACTACAGTCACGTGACTTCACGCTCGAGCCGGAAGAGAAGACAATGCTGAATAAAGTTGTAATTCTGCTATTTTTGGACCAAACTGTATTTTCGATGCATCAACACAATCTTACTGACCCACTGATGTCACATGGACTACTTTGATGATGTTTTTATTAACTTTCTGGACATGGAAACCATACATAGATTTTCAATGAAGGGGAAAGCTCTCGGACTAAATCTAACGATAAAACATCTTAAACTGTGTTCCGAAGATGAACGGAGGTCTTCCGAGTTTAGAACGACATAAGGGTGAGTCATTAATTACATTATTTTCATTTTTGGGCGAACTATCCTTATTTAGTAGTCACGCTGTTCCCTTTGGGGGCGGAGGCGAAAACACAAGCTTATACAGTATGTAAATATACACATAGACAATGACGCCCCCCGCTGCACGCTAGAATCTCCGGAAAAACAAGCCTATTTTAACCGCAAAATGTACGCTTTTAAATATACAAAAACTGCTATCTCAAACATGGAGAGGCTTCTTCGTGATCTCAACTAACAGATTCTGCAATAAAACGAAAATCACAAATTTCGAAAAAAAAACTTTGTTTCCCATTTTCTCGAAACTTGTGCTGCCGACTTGAGTCCCTGGTTTCCGTGACGGGTCACATATTGTACTGTGTAGAGTGGAAGAGGATATATTACCTAACGTGTGTTGTGAGTTGGATGAACAGATTGCGGCCCCACTGTGGAGAGAAGCGTGGGTGAGTGGGGGAGTAATACTGGAGGTCCATATAGGAAGCCAGCGCTGTGAACCATTGCCATCGCACATGAGTAACACCACTACATTGTACTAAGTAGTATTGAAGAGGGTATATTACCTAATGTGTGTAGTGAGTCGAACGAACAGATCAGCGGCCCCACTGTGAAGAGAAGCGTGGGTGAGCCGAGGAGTACAACTAGGAATAAACACAGGAGGTCCGGTGTCCATTATTTAGGTGCTTTTCATCTCCTTGAAGAAACACCACCTTACCAACCACACGACGAACCCGGGTCGATTTTGGCTCAGTCCTTAGTTCACTTAAAGTGTGTGGAGTGCCGTGGGTGAGTCCTTGTCTTCATTGTGAGTGTGTACACTAAAAAGCTTGCAGTGTATTGCTGTGCTTGTGTTGACAGAAGCCACTTCGAGGTCAGAGGAGTCGTGAGGAGATTACAGCACGTTGAGGCTAGAGGAGCATGATGTAAAGGCAGTTGCAAATAGGACTTCCTGTACAAAAGTGGACGGATCCTTTCTGGCTCTGAAAGAGGGCAGTGGTGAAGTATACCTGTAAACCAGTGTGAGTAAACCATCCTGTAGTTTGTTGTTCTTGGACGAAGGGTTACTGTCGTAACGTCAGCGGGCAACAACCATCTTTGCGTGGAGCCTCTTCAAAGGTTCGCCCCTGCTCAGTATTCTCTGGAACCGTAGGTGGAGGAGGAGCAAGGGAAGCGTTCAGCTCTGCACGACCATACTCGACGTCCTCTCGACACGCAGGGAGCCTCAGGTAGGCCGAGTGCTACCTCTGTCCTTCTGGAGACCTATAAGTCGACTGCACACTGTGTTCAACCATCGCCCTGTAAGTCCACTATCCCAGAGTGAAAGTTGTGTAAGATAAACGTTGTATAGGAAGAGAAGTAAAAGTCCCAGTCACCTGTGTAATACTTGCCTCTGCTTACAGCCCCGAACTTGAGGAAGAGAAGTAAAAGTCCCAGTCACCTGTGTAATACTTGCCTCTGTTTACAGCACCGAACTCGAGGAAGAGAAGTAAAAGTACCAGTCACCGGTATCATACTTACCTCTGCTTACAGCCACGAACCTGAGGAGCTTACAGCTACGAACCTGAGGAAGAGAAGTAAAAGTCCCAAATCACCTGTGTAATACTTACCTCTGTTTACAGCCATGAACCTGAGGAAGGGAAGTAAAAGTTACAATCACCTGTGTAATACTTACCTCTACTTACAGCCACGAACCTGAGAAGTGTAGAGCCACGAACCTGCGGAGGAGAGCAAGGAACCCGCTACGTCAGACCACCCTCATTGGCTGGGAAGTGTCCATTTCGATCCACAACAGAACGCCTAAAGGGTGAAAGAGAGAGAAGAGTATCAGTAACTTGAAAGGCACCAGAGGATTGAGTGCACCTCCATCGATCTCTGCAATATTCAGGTCCGGTAACCATTTCGTGTTAAATCCAACCCTGACTGTGTCTTTCCTTTAATTCTGCCTCCAGGAGAAGAGGAGGGCACCACGGGGTCAAGAGACCAAGTTGAAGGAGCTCCGTCCCCTTGTCTCCCCGTGGACAATCTACCTGAAGGCCAGAAGGAAAATTATTTATAGCTTCCCCCTTTTTCCCCGTTCCCCCAGATTTTAAATAATTTAAATAAAGTTTTATTTTTATCATACTTGTACTCTGTGTGTCTGGTCATTGGGGCGGCTTTGGGACCTCCTCGAGGTGGAAACTAGGGAGGGGCGTGACGTACAACATCTGTGGTCCGCTCAGACCTGTGACATTTTAACATTGCTTTTAGCCATTTTTAAAGAAGGCAAATATCCAAAAACACTGTTGCCATGGGTCCTTCTTTGCCCAAACCACAAAAGCTTGTTTAAATGACCTATAATACAAATATATTGAAAGTGAACACGATTGCATATCAAGCTGTCAATAACTGTGTTATTATCCCTCATCTAAAGCAACGAAATGTCATAGGCTTTTCAATAACTGTCATTACACGGACCTGAAAAGCACAAAAACAACATGGATGGAAAAAAACAAATATTTATTTCTGCATTTATTTATTCATTCATTTATGCATTTAATTAGTTACTTATTTATTTCTGCATTTATGTATTTATTTATTTCTGTATTTTTACATTTATGTATTCATTCATTTATTGATTTATTTATTTATATAGGCTACACTTAAGTCATTTTTCGTCCTCCATAACAAAATTGTCTAATTATGGCAAAACTTAGAACAAAATACACTCAGACACATATTATGCATTCTCTATGACCTAAAAAGACTTGGGATTTGCTGCAAGCTTTGACCCAAATAAAGAGTTTGTGCAGCGCTTTCAATGTGGGAATGTACAGAGATGTTACAAATATTTTTGTAGTGTATTAGCCATTACAGGATACAAAAACAAGTACATTATTAACTATAAATAATTTGTAATTAAATTATTTTGAATTATATGTAACTGTTAGTATTAGTACTTGTTTTTATTATACCCTGTAATGATATATACATGACCAAAATATTTTAAGTATCTGCAATAAGTGTTTATATATAGCTTTAATATAGCAAAATATTTATAATAAATATGTGGCAATATTTCAGATCCCCCTTAGTGCTGTTGTCTTTTTCTGCTTTTTCATTTCTGGGACCCTATTTTGCTTAGAGGTGACCAGAGATGAGTTGATAAGTTGAGCACATGTTCTTCCACTTTGTTGCAATTTGATTATTTTTTGTATTATAAATTGTGTAAACTTTGAGAAGTTTCAGTTGAGTATGTTTCAGGCTCATTTGATTATAATAAATAATATTGGTAATAACATAATAATACTTGCATTGTTTTGTTCTTGTTTTTTAAGCTAATTGAGGTAAAATTGAGACCTCATTACATAAATACTTTGAATTATTTTCAAATGAGTTCAAATCTGTGATGACAGCAAAATAGCAAGGTCAAGCCCTTTTTAATAGCCAAGATCATACTGACAAAAATGGAAATAACCGATTTAGTTATTTCTTTAGACCATTTATACAAGTTTTATTTTCTTCATTTCCCTAATCAGATACAGAGTGACAACAGAGACAGGTGGCTTCTGCCCAAGTTTATAACCTTTGGCTGATGGATGTGAGATCATGAGGAGGGCACGCAACCATGTGTCAAAGAAAACAAACACGCATACTCAAACACCTCGCTAACATATTCAAACACGTTGGACTATGGAACAAACAAGCTGTCGTGACAAGAAAATTTTTATAAGGCTGACAAGGTGAAATAGTCAGTTGCTAATCATGTTTTTCTCAGTCAAAGATGATTTGAGCTGCATTTCAATGTGAAATCGGCTACTTGTGTTGTACCTGTATTCTTTTCATTTTGACCAATGTCCTAGATTTTTCACGTAGACAGCCCAAGTCAAAAGCAGCAGGCAGTTGTGAAAGAAAAAATCTTTACCTAGACACTGAACAACATTCGGTGTGTGTAACATAATTTTACTGGACTGGATATCTGGGTTAGTCTATAGAGCATGTCAAATGAAGAAAAATCTTTGTGCGATCTGAGAAAATGCTAAAAATCGAATTGCACGATTTTGAGTGATGCACTTCTTGACATAAAAGAAATGAAAAGCATAAATATTTCATATTATTCTCCATCTCAGAGTCAATGAAAGTATTGAACAAGAGCTGAATATAGCCCAGAATCATTTATTGTGTCTATTACTTTACATTCTCCATATCTACTACATGAACCAAAGAAGATATAGCATAGGATGTTACAGTCCATTGCACTGAATTGATGTGAGTAGAGAAATAAAAATATATGATCTTTATCTTTTTACTGTCCAGCATGCATGATAGGTCATGGTCTAGTACTACTGGTCTATTAAGAGTTTACTTAATAATCACATTTTCTGTAACTGCACAAAATAGGAAAAGTTAAGATAAATGAAATATTTACAGCACACTCTTCATTCTGCTTTTAAATTATTTATTGTACTGTGAACTTTTATGCTGTGCAAATGTGAGTTGTTCCAATATGGCTTTAGCAAAGCTTTACAGTAGGGCAGCTGCTTTGAAGTGAACTTTAATCAAACTGAATTTACTTTAAATTAATTCAAGTACTATAAATGTTTCACATGCTCAGTTTGAATTGATTATTTATACAACAAGACATCATGTCATTTGCAGACAAGTCATTTATAGACTGAGCAATACTAAGACGCAAACTTGTTCCCTTTTCTAAGAGAACTGAGGTTGTGGTAAGCAACTGGAAATGTTTCACACTTTTAAGGATGGTTCACTCAACTTTTCATGAAATTATTTATGCATTATCAAATGATTTATTTATTTCAAACAACGAGCCACCCGGTCCTATTATAGCTGCAATATGTTGAGCAAATGCAAGTGTTAGGAAGCAGACATTCTCACTTCACCTTAACATGTGAAAATTGCAGGTAATTTAGTACTGGCTATTGTACTACCATAACAGCTACTTCTGTAGTGCAGTGTAACAATGGCAATACTGATGTTATTTATGCTCTCTGTACAACATAGTTGAACACCACCAATGAGTACGTTTACATGCACAGAATAAGCGGATAACTATCAAAAATCTGCTTATTATAGAAAACTGTTTTCATGAGTTTATATGCAAATCAATAAACCGGCTATGCAGACAACTGCGTTTACATGGGACTTGGAGAATTATCAGTTTGCTCGCAGGCAGTGATGTCACCGCCTATAGTACATAGTAGTCGATCAAAAAGCCAACGGCATATCTGTCTTAAGCTGTACAGTTGTATCTCTTCTCAGGTCTTCAGGACCTGTAAATGTAACATGAGCTTCTATTCTCACAGTTTCTCTGCCAACTGCTTTAGTCCAGCGGAGACTTTTATGCGTTACTTTGCGCTTACTTCCGCATGTGACGTTTATCTTTCATACGCGGGGACATGCGCACATGGAGAAAACCTTGAGAAAGCGGGTTAAGGTGTTTACATGCCACGCGAAATCGGCATAATGAGCAAAAAACTACCTGTGCCGATCGGTTTTTGCTTACGCCGTTTATGGGCTTTCCCCGATAAAGGAAAACCGTTACCCGTTTACATGACCCCACACGTTATCAGTTTATTGAGCATAATCGGCGTAAGACTGTGCATGTAAACGCACTCAATGATTAGGGTTACAGAGGTCTAAGACAATGAGCTGTTACCAACATCAGCCGTAACTCTCAGACAATACATGAAATGCAAGAGACATCCAAGTTGTAAAATCTGGCAAAGATATTTGGTAAACACCTACAAATGTCAAAACTCAGATTTTTCAAGCACATGAGAAATCTATACTTCTGATAGAGTGAGTTTGAGCCCGATTTTTGTCCTAAATGGTGCATCACATCTTAAACGATTTCAATTGCATGGGGCGACGACAGACATAGGGACAGTTTGAAGTGATTTTAACATCATTATCCTCAGAGCGCACACATTGGATGATTCAACAAGACTGCGAGATCACACACGTGTAGTAAAGATCTTAAAGTGACGTGAGATCTATCAAACTTGTTTGATATTTACAAATTGGGCTTGGAGAGGCTCCAACGTGTTCGGGAACAGCTAAATAATCGCAATGACACATACTGGTGGATGGTTTTTTTATGCTGCAATATAATCAGTTAAAGCAAACCTGGCTAAAAATCTTCATGTGTCTGACCAGCCTTAGTCTGGAACAGGTTGGGCCTAGTCTCCTATAATAAAAGAAACATTCTCCTAAACAATGAAAACTGTATTTTAAAAATTACATATTACATCAGAACAACAATGGTGCTTTGCCATTGCATATACAGCTTGGTATGGCTCAGTACAGCTCACTTTTTGAAGGTTTTAAACTGGGTACAGTACATTAGTATTAAGATTTTTTTGTACCACCTCGGTTGTGGTTCAAAGCAAGCTGTACCATTACTAAAACGAGACGTGTAACAATGTAAGGACTTCTCTGCTGGCCTAAACACTATCAGAATCACTTGACACATTTAAATTTTTTTCATTCAATTATTCCCAATAGTCTATTCTCCTCAATTCATACATTTTCTCATGGTGCGTGTCAGGAGTGTAGCTAGCAGAACTCAAGCACAGACAGTTGAGGTAAACATTTACTTTATTAAAACACAACACATGGGAAAACAAAAACCCACAATGTGGTAAAACGACATGAAACTACGCAAACAACAACAATAAACAGACTTGACTAGATGAACTTGACAAAGGACTGAATAAATTAGACTAAAGAATTTACAAAGGAAACTTTAAAAAGTTACAATGATTACATTTACATGTACACTAATAATGCAATTATTTCAAAGAATTAGAGTAAATACTTTATCGAAGTAAGATGTATACATGACTGGAGCTTTCACACATAGCTCAATGCAGAGCTCAAATCATGAACTCACATATACTGTCCACTGTTTTAAATGACAAACACGTTCTCAGGGACGCATTTCAATATTCAGTGCCGTGATGAAGACAGAAATATTATGACAGTGCCTGTAATGGTTTTATATGCTTCTGTTGCGTTATTTAAAGGGGACAGAGAATGAAAAACCATTTTTACCTTGTCTTTGTTGAATAATGGTAGTCTACCCGCATTCACAAACATACAAAAGGTGCTCGACATGCTAAACATCTCAGTCTCATAGAGATTCCTCTTTTAGAAATGTCAGCCAGAAAACAGCCCAATCTGAAAAACTGATGCTTATGACATCACAGGCATCTAACTGCCCCTCCACTTTAAAATAATTGGCTACATTTTTAGAGTGGCAGCAAAGTCAGCCAATCAGTAATGAGATTGCAAGTTAAGCCAGTAGGGGGAGCCAAATAGGTGCAAAACCACTTGTTTAAAATCCCCCACCCTAAAAGAGCTATCTGAGAGAGGTTTTTAGGAAGCTTCTAAGGCATTACAGACCCAAACAAAAAACTTTTTGTCTACATGTCACATCACAGAACAAGGATAAATACCCCGTTCAATCATTCTATGTCACCTTTAAGCCGTTTCTAGATAAAGGCAGACTGCTGACAGCAAGTCGTGTTGACATAGTTCAGGGAAAACTAGTTTAAAACGAATACGCTCTAAAAATGGCATATGCCACCTGTTTTAATATGATTATACTTGCTGCTATTATCAGCTTAAACCCATTATTTTTATCGAAATATTGTGTTTACATGAGGTAAACAAGTATAATCGCAATATTGCCAAAATCCCATTACAATTACATTATGAGGGTGCATGTAAAAGTAGTCATTGTTATTATGTTGCTTACTGATGTATATATATATATATAAACTATTTTATTATAACACATGAGCAACACTCACACGCTGTTAGCTGATTCACTCACTTCTTCTAATGCTTTATTAAGTATAGAACTCATACCAATATAGAACACTGTTGCCCCCTTATGGCAACTTTTCATATAGCACAACATTTAGCTACATATATAACATTTCCTTCCCACTAAGATAGGATGTACATCCACAAACATTTTCTTAAACACAACCAAAAAGATACACGTTTCCGTGCACAACAAATGAGGTACATTGATTTACAATTTTTTTTTTACATCAAACAAAAATGAGGAGTTATCTTACTTGCTGTATAACTGGTATGTTGAAACAATAGGTACCACACTCTAACTGAGCTATAACCTTATATTAACTAATCACTGTTCACTCATCACGATAACGTGCTGGTGGTTTTGTGATCCTTACGGGATAGCGTTTCACAGTCTCTGTTTTCTGAGTATGTTCCGTAGAGGGTGGTTCAGTGGGCTGGTTGGTTTTTAATGGTTCTGTGATTTCTGGAACTTGATCACCTTTCTTTTCTGGTGAAAGGGTATTTGGGTGCAGAGTGGCGCAACTATCACTCTGAGATAATAACACCTGTGGGCTTACAGTCTGGTTCACTGCAGTTTGCTGTGACTCTGTGTCCGGGCGTGTCAGCATTTGATCCACATGGCGTTTCCATACCCCTGGCGATCCCACATTTACCTTGTACGACACAGGTCCTGTCTTTTCTCTAACAACACCTTGTGTCCACTTTTCCTCCCCCTTCCTATAATCACGCACAAGAACTGACTCTCCTACCTCAAACTGTCTGTCCTTAGAGTGATGCTGGCGCCGTTGTTGTTGGGCATCCTGTGACCTGTGTACTGCTCCAGCAACACTTGGTTTTAAACAGTCCAGTCGGGAGCGCAGCCTGCGTCCAAGAAACAACATAGCTGGTGCTTCTTTCGTTGTTGCGTGTGGGGTGTTTCGGTATGTCAGTAGAAATGCCTCAAGTCGCTGACGCACATGTGCGGTGCCTTTGGATGCTTTTAAGGCATGTTTGAATGTCTGCACGAACCGTTCGGCCAAACCATTGGTGGCTGGATGGTATGGCGCTGAGCGGATGTGTTTGACTCCATTGGACTTCAGGAATGTACTGAATTCTTCAGCACAGAACTGCGGTCCTTGTCACTCACAAGGATGTGTGGAATGCCATAGCGACTGAACAGGCCCCTGAGCACTTGAATGGTCATGCTGGCCGTGGTACTGTCCATGATATGCACTTCAGGCCACTTTGAATGTGCATCAACTGTGACCAAGTACATATGTCCTTCAAATGGACCCGCAAAGTCCACATGTATTCTTTCCCAAGGACTGGAGGGCCACATCCAGGGGTGTAAAGGTGCTAGCCCAGGCTCTTTTTGTACGCTCTGACAGGAGTGGCAAGATTTGACCTGGAGCTCAATTTGCGAGTCTATACCGGGCCACCACACATAACTGCCTGCCAAACTCTTCATCCTAACTACACCTGGATGTGTTGAGTGGAGCTCTTCCAGAACTCGGGGGCGCAGTTTTGGTGGCACCACCACTCTCACACCCCACATGAGGCATCCCTGTTGGGTTGTGAGCTCATGCCGGCGCAACAGATAGGGCGACAGCTCTTCACCGGCATCCTTTGTAGCTGGAAAACGACCAGTCGAGACCATTTCAAAAACACGAGCCAAGGTGGGATCAGCCAAGGTGTCACTTCTGATTTCGGTGCTACTGACTGGTAATGTGTCCAACTGAGATGTGTAAAATACCTCTACTGCGCTCCGCTTTTCTTTATGAGTTTAGGAGTGGCAGCCGTGACAGTCCGTCTGCATTTGCATGCAATGCACCTTTCCGATATTTAATTGCGTAATCATGCGCTGACAGGAGGAGCGCCCAACGCTGCATTCGGGCTGCAGCCATTGGCGGTGTGCTTTTCAATGGGCTCAAAATGGAGGTTAGCGGCCGATGGTCAGTGAGTAGATTGAATTTGTTACCATAGAGGTACTGGTGGAACTTGCGTACTCCAAAAACTATTGCTAACGCCTCCTTCTCAATTTGAGCATAGTTTTGCTCCGCCTTACTGAGTGTTCGTGATGCATAGGCTATCGGTCTTTCCTCATTATTGGGCATGACGTGCGAGAGTACAGCCCCGACTGTAATGACTGTATGTGATAAAGCAGGAAGCAAATGCAGGAATGAATGAAACACAGTTTATTGAGACAAATGACACAGATGATACGGATGATGTGGTGGGACAGACAAAGGCTGCGGTGACGAATCCTGGTGCTCGTGGGTGAAGTCAGGTGAACGGATGAAACCGGATACACAAACAGGCAGACCTTCACGCGAAGACGAGACCACAGGAACACACGAACACGAGAACACAAGCGAGACATGTAGCGTAATCATCTGGCAGTGAGAAGAGAGAATGAGTGAGTATATATGCCGTCTCAGTAACTACCACCAGCTGGAGCAAAGCAATCACGCGCACCTGCACTCACTCAGATCATTAGTGATCAGACACACACACGCATACTCCAGTCATACGACAACACAACACAGAAAGTCACGATGGACTTATCCTACCGTGACAGTACCCCCTCCCCCACGGGTGTCACCTGACGTCCCCGGGCTCCTAGCCCTGTGATGGAATTCATCAATAAGGGAGTGATCCAATATGTCCCGAGCAGGAACCTAACTTCTCTCCTCCGGACCGTAACCTTCCCAATCCACCAAATACTGAAATCCGCGTCCCCTCCGTCTAGAGTCCAGAATACGATTAATCGAATAAGTTGGTTCCCCATCTACGATACGAGGCGGGGGGGGAACCGGGACCGGCGGATTAAGACGAGATTTAAACACGGGTTTGATTTTGGAAATATGGAAAACCGGATGAATTCGTCTGTACACAGGAGGGAGATTAAGGCGGACTGTTACTGGGTTAATGATCTTAGCAACAGAAAACGGGCCGATAAATTTGGGAGTCAACTTATTCGAGACGGAACGCATCGGAATATTCTGAGTAGAAAGCCACACTTTTTGACCCACGACGTAAACGGGAGGCTTCGACCGGTGGCGATCGGCCTTAGCCTTGGTGCGTTGTCTCACTTGGAGTATGACCTCACGTGCCCTACTCCAAGTGCGACGGCACCTCTGGACAAAAGCGTGCGCGGAGGGGACCGCGACCTCGGACTCCAGACTGGGAAATAATGGTGGTTGGTACCCTAAACTACACTTAAACGGAGATAGGCCCGTAGCTGACACTGGTAATGAATTGTGCGTGTACTCCACCATAGAGAGTTGTTGGCTCCAGGAGGAAGGATTTTTGGAGGCCAAACATCGCAACACTCTTTCCACATCCTGATTGGCTCGTTCGGTTTGACCATTGGTCTGAGGATGAAACCCCGAAGACAGACTAACCGTAGCCCCTAGCAATCTGCAGAACTCTCGCCAAAATTTAGATATAAATTGAGGACCCCTATCGGAGACCACGTCTGTCGGGAGGCCATGTAACCGGAATACGTGATCAACGATAGTGACCGCTGTCTCCTTGGCTGAAGGCAATTTGGGCAAGGGAATAAAATGAGCCGCCTTCGAGAATCGGTCCACTACGGTTAAAATCACCGTATTACCCTGGGAGGGCGGGAGGGCGGTAATGAAATCGAGCGAAATATGGGACCAGGGTCTCGAAGGGACCGGCAGCGGTCTAAGTAATCCGTCAGGAGGACGATTAGACGCCTTACCTACAGCGCAAACCGAACAAGCCAATACAAAATCGTGTGTGTCACGAGCCATCCCTGGCCACCAAAATCTTTGCTTAACCAAAAACTTGGTTCGACTGACCCCTGGATGGCAAGCTATACTGGAATTATGGCTCCATTTAAGTACCTCTGATCTCAGTCCCTCTGGCACAAATAACCGGTTCGGTGGGCAACGGGCCGGGGGCGTTACCCCTTCTAAGGCTTTAGTTACCTTCGATTCGATCTCCCATGAGAGCGCGGAGATGAATAGAGTCTCCGGTAAAATAGGCTCGGGAGAGAAAACACGATCGGGATGCTCAAAAATGCGGGACAAAGCATCAGGTTTGGTGTTTTTAGAACCTGGACGGTAGGACAATGTAAACTTGAAACGACCGAAAAATAAAGCCCACCGAGCCTGCCTAGAGTTCAAACGTTTAGCAGATTTGATGTATTCGAGATTCTTGTGATCAGTGTAAACTATAAAGGGCACACCCGACCCCTCAAGCCAATGACGCCATTCTTCCAGTGCTAGCTTAACAGCCAACAACTCCCGATTACCAATGTCATAATTACGTTCAGCAGGCGATAAACGATGAGAGTAAAACGCGCAGGGATGCACCTTTCCGTCTGAGGATGTGCGTTGAGACAACACGGCTCCTACCCCCACATCTGACGCATCGACCTCCACTATGAACTGGCGTTTACGGTCAGGGGCCACGAGAATCGGGGCTGAAACGAAGCAGCCTTTCAGTTTGGCGAATGCAGTCTGGGCTGCATCCGACCACCTGAACGCCGTGCTAGGGGAGGTCAAGGCGGTCAGAGGTGCGGCTAGTTGGCTGAAATTGCGAATAAAACGCCGGTAAAAATTGGCGAACCCCAGAAATCTCTGCAGGGCCTTGCGAGACTCTGGGGATGGCCAATCCACCACAGCCTTAACTTTCTCCGGATCCATACGGACACCCTCAGTCGAAATGATGTGCCCTAGGAAGGAAACAGACTGTGCATGAAATTCGCATTTCTCCGCCTTGACAAAAAGCCCATTCTCTAGCAACCTAAGAAGCACTCGTCGTACGTGTTGCACATGTTCCTGGAGAGACGTAGAAAAAATCAGTATGTCGTCCAGGTAGACATACAAAAACTGATCGACCATGTCTCGCAACACGTCATTAACGAGTGCTTGGAAAACTGCTGGCGAGTTGGATAATCCGAAAGGCATCACGCAGTACTCAAAATGGCCACGAGGGGTGTTAAAAGCAGTTTTCCATTCATCCCCCTCCCTTAGGCGGACCAAATTATAAGCATTACGTAAATCCAGTTTTGTGAAGACGGATGCTCCTTGCAACCTCTCGAAGGCCGAAGACATTAACGGCAAAGGATAAGTATTCTTTACCGTAATGTTATTCAACCCTCGGTAATCAATACAAGGACGCAAGGACCCATCCTTCTTACCAACAAAAAAGAACCCCGCCCCTGCTGGAGATGAAGAAGGGCGAATGAACCCGGTTGCCAGAGAATCAGAAATGTATTTCTCCATGGCCTCCATCTCAGGAACAGAAAGAGAGTAAAGTTTGCCTTTAGGCGGAGACGTACCTGGCAGTAAATCTATGGCACAGTCATAGGGACGGTGTGGAGGTAGAGAAGCGGCCCGGGACTTACTGAACACTCCCTTCAGGTCATGGTACTCAGCGGGCACGTTAGTTAAGTCCACCTTCTCCTCCTGAAACACAGACGCAGAGACAGGTATACAAGCAGAGACAAGACAAGACTTATGACAAGCTTCACTCCAACCGGTGATAGTTCCTAATCTCCAGTTGACAGATGGGTTGTGTTTAAGCAGCCAAGGATGTCCAAGTACAATGGGAGCCAGAGGGGAAATAGTAACATAGAACTGCAAAGTCTCAGAATGGTTGCCAGAAATACAGATGGTGACCGGGTCCGTGATGTGAGTGATGACAGATAATTCACTACCATTTAGTGCGAAGGGTGAAATGGGTTTGGAGAGAGCTGTCAACGGAACCTGGAGCTTACATGCGAAGTGGTGATCGATTAAATTCCCCTCGGCTCCCGAGTCCAGTAGTGCATCACAGGTGAGATGTACGTTGCGCCACCGCAGCTTCGCCGGGAGGAGGGTAGATGTTAACGGGGTCTTTGCTGAAGAGATTCCGCCCGAAAATAACCCCAGCACTACTCCCGAGCGTTGCCTTTTACCGGACACCGATGGAGGAGGTGCCCGGCCTCTCCGCAATATAGGCAAAGCCCCAGTGCTCGACGGCGAATCCTCTCCTCCCGGGAAAGCCGAGCTCGACCCACCTGCATGGGCTCCGGATCGGACATGGAGGAACCGGCCGCACTCTCTCTCGATGGCGGTCTTCTTTCCAGAACAACGTGAACAATCCCTTCGTCGTCGTAAGCCGGAATACTCCTCAGTCGAATATCCGCTCGGATAGCCGCATCGATAAGACCATTGAGAGAGGCTGGAATCTCCCCGTGCTGAAGTTCACGCTGGATGCGGCCGGTTAACCCATGCAGGAAAATATCCCACTGCGCCTCTTCGTTCCAATGCGTGTCCGCCGCTAGCGTATGAAAGTCGATGGCAAAATCAGAAACGGACCGTGTACCCTGACGCAGATCGGCCAATTTCCTAGCCGCATCTCTTCCAACTGCCGATCGATCAAAGACCTTCCTCATCATCGCTGACAGCGCCTCGAAACTCTGGGTACACGGGTCGCTGTTCTCCCACACCGCTGTTCCCCAACGCGCCGCCTTTCCCGTCAGGAGAGACAACACAAATCCTACTTTACTTTCTTCCGTATTGTAGGTCTGGGGCTGAAGAAAGAAATGGAGAGAGCATTGAGATAGAAATGGTCTACAACATTCTGGATCACCTGCGTATTTCTCTGGCGTAGATAGTTTAGGTTCCTGACGGGACGCGCTCGCGGGTGGTGTAGGAGGAACAGACGGTGCGGGTGGCGCAGTGGGTAGCGTCAGCTGTTGGATCGCCTGGGTGAGCTCGGACACTTTGTCTGTCATGTCCTTCATTCCCCGGCTCAGTTCCTCAATCCGGCTGTCCTGGGTGGTGAATCGATGTATAGCAGCGGAGATAAACTCTTCAAACCGAGCCGGGGATCCTTTACCTGCTGCTTCCATTATGGGCCAGATGATTCTGTGATGACTGTATGTGATAAAGCAGGAAGCAAATGCAGGAATGAATGAAACACAGTTTATTGAGACAAATGACACAGATGATACGGATGATGTGGTGGGACAGACAAAGGCTGCGGTGACGAATCCTGGTGCTCGTGGGTGAAGTCAGGTGAACGGATGAAACCGGATACACAAACAGGCAGACCTTCACGCGAAGACGAGACCACAGGAACACACGAACACGAGAACACAAGCGAGACATGTAGCGTAATCATCTGGCAGTGAGAAGAGAGAATGAGTGAGTATATATGCCGTCTCAGTAACTACCACCAGCTGGAGCAAAGCAATCACGCGCACCTGCACTCACTCAGATCATTAGTGATCAGACACACACACGCATACTCCAGTCATACGACAACACAACACAGAAAGTCACGATGGACTTATCCTACCGTGACACCGACTCCATAAGGCGAAGCATCACATGCGAGCTGGAGGGGCAGTTTTGGATTGTAATGGGTTAACACTTCCTGTGATACCAGTAGTGCCTTTGATGTCTGGAACGCTGACTCACAGGCTGACGTCCATTGCCATTTCTTCCCCTTATTTAGCAGATCATTCAGTGGTTTCATGACGGTGGCTAAGTCAGGAATGAAACGGCCGTAATAGTTTAGCATGCCTAAAAACGAACGTAGCTGACTGACATCTCCTGGTGCCGGTGCTTCTACAATCGCCCCGCTGCGTCAATGATATGGCCCAAGTATTCCACAGACTCCTGGAAAAACAGGCACTTTTCTGACTTGAGATGCAGGCCCGTTCCTCTAGCCTGCCCAGGACTGCATCCAGCGTTTTTAGATGTGTCAGCTCATCAGGACCACTGATAAGGATGTCGTCCAAGTAGCAGTGCGTGTACGGCAGTCCGAGAAGCACTTGGTCCATAGCCTTCTGAAATAAGGCGGGCGATGAAGCTACTCCAAAAGGTAAACGATTAAAACGAAATAGTCCTTTTTGAGTTGAAATAGTCAGCAGCTCCCTAGACTTCTCTTCTACCTCCATCTGTAGATAGGCATTTGATAAGTCCAAATTACTAAAGCGTAGGCCTCCCGCTAGAGAGGCAAAAAGGTCTTCAATGCGTGGGATTGGATACCTATCCACGCACAGAGCTGGGTTGATGGTGATCTTGAAATCTCCACAAAGCCTCACTGTGCCATCTTTTTTGCTGACCGGCACCACAGGTGTGGCCCAATCACTATGCTCCACTGGTGAGATCACCCCAAGCTCCGTCAGTCGCTTTAGTTCGGCCTCAACTCTCGGTCGGAGGGCATATGGCACGTTACGTGGTGGACAGAATTTTGGTACACTGTTTGGTCTTATAGTCAATGTGGCTTTAATTCCCTTCATTGTGCCTAGATTTTCAGAGAAAACAGCTGAGTGTCTCTTTAATACGGCCTCCAAGTTGTCTTTCTCTTTTTGCTCAATTGCATGCACAGTCTTTAAATATTTCCAATTTAGTTTAATTGCTTTCAGCCATTCTCTTCCAAACAGTGCGGGTGCATCCACTTTAACTACATACAAAGGCAATTCAGCACATTGCTTGTTTAACCTTACTTTCACTTTGATAACCCCTTCAGGTGTCAAAGGCTCTCCAGTGTATGTCTTAAGCATTATATCAGTGGGTTGCAGTGGTAGTTGGCCCAGCGTGTTTCTATACTGTTCCCAAGGGATCAAAGACACAGCAGCCCCTGTATCCAATCCCATCTCCATTTTCTTTCCATTTACAACAGGCAGCACTGAGATTCGTGAATATTTCCCTTTTTGTGACATAGCATACAGTCCAAACTCACAATCAGTGTCAGATTTATTTTCCTCACTTTCACTTTGATCTTCTCTTGTCTCCACGTGAAAAACGTTCTTCTTTCTACCTTTCACACTGCGCTTACTTGCATTACCTCTCTGTTCAGGTTTTTCCACTTTCTGTTTCCATTCTCGGTCACGACCGTTCTTGCCTTTACTCTTACACATACGCTTTGTGTGGCCTTTCCTCCCACACTGATAACAGTCACGATCTTTGTACCAGCAGGCTTCATCGTTATGATTAGTTTTCCCGCAACGCCAGCATTTTTGAGAAAACACCGCGTTCACTTTAAGCGAGCCACTTAACTGCTGCACGTCACGCGCTGCTGTCTCCGCCGATACAGCGTAATCGACTGCTTTCTGAAACGTGAGATCTTTCTCCGTCAAAAGGCGCTTCTGTACGGTTTCACTTTTAAGTCCACAAACAAATCTGTCCCTTAGTGCATCTTCCAAGTAAGCACCAAACTCACAATGTTCCGAAAGTCTTTTTAATACCGCGACATACTGTGACACGGTCTCTCCTTCTCCCTGATTTCGCTTGTGAAACCGAAATCTCTCCGCAATTACGAGCGGCTTTGGAGCGAAATGAGCCTGCAACGCTCTCACAATATCATCATAGTCCATCTCCCCAGGCTTGTCGGGTGCAACCAAACTTCGCAGTAGTCCATACATTTTCGATCCCAGCACACTTAATAGCACCGGCACTTTCTTTGCATCCCTAATCTCATTAGCTAGGACGTAATGTTCAAAACGTTCAATGTACGTTGCCCATTGCTCACCGGTCTCATCAAAGGGATCCATATGTCCAATAATTCCAGCCATGATGCGTCCGTCTCTGGTGGCTTTCACTGTAACGTTAGACTCTTCGGAATCAACTCTTAACAGCTACACCAGCTCACTAGCCAGGTGTTGATTTAGCGTGTTTTTTTTTTATTTGTTTTCCAAACTTGACCAACACCGGCAGTTCTCTCTCGCCGATGCAGTGAAAAGTCTTCAGGAATACACAACTCGTCGCCAGTTTATATTATGTTGCTTACTGATGTATATATATATAAACTATTTTATTATAACACATGAGCAACACTCACACGCTGTTAGCTGATTCACTCACTTCTTCTAATGCTTTATTAAGTATAGAACTCATACCAATATAGAACACTGTTGCCCCCTTATGGCAATTTTTCATATAGCACAACATTTAGATACATATATAACAATTGTCACAAAACAAACCAGCATAGGACAGAAACACAAGGGCATACAATAGTAAAGCAGGGTCATGACACGAGACAGGAGAGCACATGGCACACTAAACAAACAATTACCATGTGCATTCAATCAAAACATGGCACTGCCATGAAATTCCCAAAAGTATTTAATGTTAAAACATTATAAATATGAGTGTATTTGACACGAGACACCCACAATCGCAGATAGGAATCAAAAATTCTAACAGTAAGTAAAGGGCATTTTGCACAAGACACACATGATCACAGACAGGTATCTGACTTAATAACAGTATAATGGAAAGGGGTATTTGACACGAGACACCTGCAATCGCGGATAAGTATCTGAATATAACATCAGATACCTATCGTTTCTGAAGACCATGAACACAAATAAGCACAGGACCATTTAAACACAGCTTCCTTTCAAGGTGTATGGAATCTGTCATGATTCTGCCCTTTTTGTCATAGTTTTACTTTAGAGTCTAGAGGCAGGATCATGACAGACCAATGTTTAGTGTGCCAGCATGTGTTTTTTAGGCTGCGTGCTTGCATGTCTCGTTTCGTGTCTCCGCCCCCTTGTTATCCCGTTTATTAGTTTATACCCATCACCTGTCTTGCCTCATTATCTTGTTTAGCTTTTTCTATATAATCCTTTCGTGTTCATTGTCATTTGCTGTGTCATTTTGTATTGATCTTGTGTCAACTGTTCTAGTTAAGTAAAGATCCAGTTAGTCTAGTTTCATGTCTAAGTCTTAGTCAAGTTCAGTGTTTAGTCTTTTGTCATTTCGTGCTAGTCATGTGTTTGCTCCCTCGTGGGCTTTTGTTTTTGTGTTTGTTAATAAAGTGTTTTCTGTTCCCCCCTGACTTCGTCTGCATTTGGGCTCTCTCCTGCAAATTCCTAACAGAATCGAGTTGAAATGGTCTTGAGTTTTAGAACCGCAGTCCAACCCGTGCCTATTTTCCTGAACTGCATCCACCCTGTAAATGACATATTATCCCACCCATTACACATCAAGTATTAGTGGTTCACCCATCGGATATGTGTGGGTACCTGCCCACATGTAGGACTCTGGTATAAATAGGATTTTTGACACACGATTGCGGATATGTATGAAGTTTTAACAGTATTAATGTAAAATTGCACAAGAATTTGAAGAAATATGGCATTCATGTAGTGCCGTAGGGATGAAGTTTTTTTGTAGGCCAACTGGGAAGTTAGCAGGATACTGGTTCTCTCACCAAAAACCTAAATTAAAGGAACAGTATGTAGGATTGTGGCTTAAACTGGTATTGCAATCACAAACCTTGTGGCTAAAACTGGTACTGCAATCATTCAACTGGTGGCCAATACACAAAATGACAACATAAACATCAGTTGAGGGCTGCAACTCCACTTTTTAAATGACAATATCCTGGCCAGACCACTGTTGTCAGTGATATAAGTATTTGAAATGAAAATTATTTCTTAATGTCTAGCAGAGGCGATTCTAGGGTTAGAGCTTTAGGGGTGCTGAGCACCCAATGAGCTCCGCTGCCACGACCCACTCTTTTTTCCTACAGAAACCAATAATATGTTTATTGTAAAATAACTATCATTTTAACATTGGTTCAACTAACTCCAAAGTCCAGATTTTTTTGGAGACCTTTCAGGCATGAAAACGGGTCAGGGGTGAAAAAGATTAGAAGAATATTACCCCTCTAGGGTCTGGGAGCATGCTCCCCCTTAGAACTTTTTTAAAATTACATATTTTAAAGCATCAACCTGATGAGTTTTGAGATGGATTTTTTTGCCAACCTTTTTATTTCTAATTAGTGGCGAGCTAGCACTTTTTTGCCATTAATGCCATATTAAAGTATCAGGACAAAAGGTGGGCTACAGCAGCAGTGTGGGTATGGTTTTATGTGGATATACAGTGTGTCGTTTTAAGCCTTTGTCAAAATTATAAATCTCCTAATTTATAACTTTTATGCCTACAACATATGGTAGGATGGTAGGTTTATTAATAGTTTGTTAATTTGCAGCTTTTCTTTTAACAGTCCTTTAATTGAACCATTACCTTTACTATATGTCTAAAACAAAACACTTATGACTCTTGCACTAAGGGTTAAAAACGTTATCCCCTTCATATTAATCTACATGTGACAAACTAAAAAAATATTTATTGTCTAGTTTGATAGTCAGACAGTTAGTGATTTCACACATAACTTACCGGTACTGGTGGTATAGTGATATGTAGTTTGTTTTCACTCTGTTCCAAACGCCATGTTTTCATGACGAATGACCAGAAAAGACGCACGTGACGTCATGTTTACATGACTCCCGATTGTTAAAATAAGTCTCAAATTAACGATAAATTATACAATAAACTTTAACAACGGAGACACACGTATGCAACTACCCACTGAGACGCACAAAACTGCATGCGTCTTGCGGAAGAACATTGTAACCGGCGCTACTTCTCTCCGTTTAAGTCTATGGACGAGTCACCCAGGTACTGTACTACTCCGCAGCGCGCGGGTACCCGCCAGACTAAAATAATCCGAAAATAAACACTTATTATACGTGTACCATGGTGATTCAGTATAAGACAAAAACACGGCTTGAAAGATTGATTCGTGATGTACTCGCTCATTATAAACATAACGTAAACATTTTGTAAGATTCATGCAAGCAAGTTGCATCACAACACTTTTAACTGATTCTCACTCTGCGTGTGTTTCGCGCTGGTAAGCGATGCAGGTACAGAGAAGAGGATGACACCATTTGCTAAGCGGGGAGGTTTTCATTTTCTACCTTAACATATACATTTTAAACCACAAACTACGGAGTTTGTTTTGGACATTATTTAACCTTGTCAAAGACGAACAAACATTTTAGAATAAATAAATTTCTTGCTCCAAGTTTTAGGGGTGCTGAGCTCCTTTTTAGGGGTGCTGAAGCACCCCTAAAAAGGGGCTAGCCTCGCCCATGATGTCTAGTGACATATCAGGGTCATTTTATGATTAATTAATATAAATTTCTTACATACTGTTCCTTTAATTTTTCATAGACATTTGGATTATCACTAGACATCATGGGCGAGGCTAGCCCCAATAAATGTAATGACCCAAGGCTGTCTAGGGTGAGGGATGTAACATTTAATTGAGAAACCTTTCCTTTTGGGTGTGTGCGGTTGGATGGCAGGAGACAGACACGGGAATAAACTGAAAATTATTTATTAAATGTGAACAAGTGCACAAAGTGACAAAAAGGTGGGAATAATAATAATAATAATAATCATAATAATAAGAATAAGAAGAAAACAATAATGAGAATAGCAAAATAATATTTACAATATTATTAGGGGTTGAACACAAAACACAGAACCAAAGGAAAGGGGACGAGAGTGGTGCTAAATCAACGAAAGAAACAAAACAAAACGGAGCTAACTATTTTTAAAGACCTCTCAACTAACTAAAGAAAATCAAAATAAAACAAAAAGGTCTTCAGCGTATACACGCCCTAACTAAACTACACTAGCTAGCTAAAAGTCGGGAAAAATATACAAGGGTGGCACTCACTCCTAAACTAGTGTGTCTAATACAAAAATTAATATTTCCCTACGTGTGCAGAATGTATGTCGCGCGACAATCTTACCTGTCTGAAGCACCCCTAAAAAGGGGCTAGCCTCGCCCATGATGTCTAGTGACATATCAGGGTCATTTTATGATTAATTAATATAAATTTCTTACATACTGTTCCTTTAATTTTTCATAGACATTTGGATTATCACACAAAAAAGCTCTGTGTTTACCAAAAGTTTATGACACTTTTATGACATTTGAAAATGTACTAGAAATAAAAAGCTATCCTTAAGGCCGGGGTATACTTTTTTTCGCGGACGCGTGCGCGCCCAATAAATGTAATGACCCAAGGCTGTCTAGGGTGAGGGATGTAACATTTAATTGAGAAACCTTTCCTTTTGGGTGTGTGCGGTTGGATGGCAGGAGACAGACACGGGAATAAACTGAAAATTATTTATTAAATGTGAACAAGTGCACAAAGTGACAAAAAGGTGGGAATAATAATAATAATAATCATAATAATAAGAATAAGAAGAAAACAATAATGAGAATAGCAAAATAATATTTACAATATTATTAGGGGTTGAACACAAAACACAGAACCAAAGGAAAGGGGACGAGAGTGGTGCTAAATCAACGAAAGAAACAAAACAAAACGAAGCTAACTATTTTTAAAGACCTCTCAACTAACTAAAGAAAATCAAAATAAAACAAAAAGGTCTTCAGCGTATACACGCCCTAACTAAACTACACTAGCTAGCTAAAAGTCGGGAAAAATATACAAGGGTGGCACTCACTCCTAAACTAGTGTGTCTAATACAAAAATTAATATTTCCCTACGTGTGCAGAATGTATGTCGCGCGACAATCTTACCTGTCCGCCTTTCCCCGGCATGGGGAAACGAAACGCCAGAACATTCAGGACAAAACAACGGGGTAAACGAGATAACGAAAACAAGAATGAACTGACATACTCAGGCGGGGTAAATGTAACAAGCGAAACAGACAGTACACAGTAACAGAAGGGTGTAAAGTAATTGTACAGTAAATACAGTAGTGAGCCGCAATGACTGACGCGCGTTTGAACTGGCGTCCTTTTTAAAACTGTGGGAGAATGGAGATTGGTGGAGGGTGATGTGACGTCATTTATATACTGCAATGATTGAAATGTTGATAGTCCAATGGGGAATGAAATGTTGATGGGGAAACTGGGTGGATCTGGAGAGAGAGACAGCGGAGAGAGAGAGAGAGAGAGAGAGAGAGAGACACAACAACAAAGACACACCTACACGGACGTAACACACCCTCCCTTAAGAGCTTTCCGAGTATAGTCCCCGCGGCTACACGCGGATGGCCGCGTTCGACACTATACGCAATACAAATGATTTCTTATTCAAATTATTAATCTAACAGGCTATCAGGGCAGCACTGATTTGGCGATATTTACAGTACATTAAAACATTAGGATAGGTGAAGAAAAGTAACTGATCCACCATTGCAAACAGTTTAAATGGTAAATGGACTGCATTTATATAGCGCTTTTAACAGACCTATGGCCATCCAAAGCGCTGTACATGTTGCCTCACATTCACCCATTCACTCACACATTCATTCACCGACGGCGGTGTCAGCCATGCAAGGCGCCATCCAGCTCGTCGGGAGCAGCTGGGGTTAGGTGCCTTGCTCAAGGACACCTCGACACTTGGTCCAGTGGAGCCGGGGATCGAACCACCAACCTTCCGGTTTGTAGATGTGGCAATGCTTAACTAAGGATTTATTCCAACTACGCCACCCGGGGGCTACTCCCGGGACTGCCCTCAATTTAACAGCACACAGGTTTGTCACGACTGGGTCAGGTATCAGACAAGAGTTGAGTCAATCAAAAAAAAACTTTATTTAAAATGAATTCAATTTTATTCATAGTATCAAATAGTAAAAGCAGAAAAAAAGACAAAAAGACAAACAACACTTCAGGGTGGGACAAGGCCTAACGTTCGTTAAGCAGAGAGCACCATCACTCACACGTGCACACACGCACCACAGCACACTACAGCACGGCACACTGTGAACACAGCACTGCAACCAAATAAGGAGCCCACCACCTTAAAGGAACAATCTGCTGGTACGGCCAACCCACTCCTGAAGAGGAAACAAAAACAAATAAGTAACCTTTAAAAGACACAGTAAAAAGAACATCACCTTTAACAATATGGGTTTTTCATAGAATCAACTGCCCCAAAAGTTGTCACCGTAGGCGCCGCGTCCGGTCACCCCAGCTACCACACAGCCAGCAGGCTTTAATATGCAGGAAGCCAGTACACTGGTTACAGAGGCAATGAGAACTATACTGAGGGGAAAACACCTCACAAGTCACCAAAACAAATAGAAAACAGTTAACTTGGCTAATAAAGAAAAAAACACAAATTATAGCTCAAGACTCAAACCAATAAAGAAATAAAGACCAAAAGAATTTAGATTCCATTAAAGTAAGGTAATCAAAACAATAATCAAAAATGAATAAAGAATAATCATGCTAATAAGAATAAATGAAAATTAGAAAATCAAAACCAAGAGAGTTCAAAGTAGAAAAGTAATGCTAGTGGCAGTCAGGTAATGACTACTTTGTCACACGCCAATGTTGAATCAGTTACTCACGCTACAGTTGGAAAACACCACGCCCCAAGTCCAGACCACGGTCCAGCTGATCCTGTAAATACTGCAATGCTGCAACAATAAACTATTAGCATATGAGCAGCGCAATGTTAATCAGCTGGTATAATCCAGCAATCGCCGCAAACAGCACAGATCAGCCGCAGCACAGAGCGCCACCCGTCAGAAATGCAAATTAGAATTCCCAGCTGAACCAAGCGAAGCAGACCATGCAGAGCGAAGCAGGCAAAGCAGAGCGATGCAGGCGAAGTAGAGCACAGATGAGGTAGCGCGGAACCCCTCAGTAGGGTTAATACAGTTCAGATGACGTAGCGCGAAGCGGCTGCAGTTGAAAGAAAATTGTAAAGCCAGCAGTGTAAGCAATGCACATAGCGCAAGGAAGCCACGCAGCCAGCAGCAAGCCCACTACAGCAACCCACTGTAACGTCCCTTGCACCTTGACCCACACCTTAAATAGGAAAATAACACACTTTACTCAATCAATCATTACAGCCTTTATAATATTAGGAGTAAAGTCACCACATACCTGTATTGGAACTCACGGAGCACAGATGGAGACGTGTAATATAAACGTCTCCATTCACGCAGCGATTGACGGGTTTCCCGAAAAGCTCCTCAGTCCACCCTTAAGTCAATGAATTTCATCAAGCCCAGTGTAATGCACCATAAACATTGCAAATCATTCACTGAAAGCAGCCCTTACCTTACTACCATTTGTACACAAAACCCGGAAGTACGGCGGCTCGCTCGCTGATGGAACAAACGCACCTGCATAACGTGAACTGAAATGCTTTTATAGGCAGATACCTGATCGTCAACAACACCCGCATCAGCTGGCTAGATGACGTCAGGGGATAGCAAACCGTACTACTACATTCTACCCCCCCATTCGTCGTCGTCGTCCCGACGATGAAACAAACAAGACTCTAATTCCAAGGCCTAAACCACGCCATAACTGCATTAGTCCCACAGGCTGGAGCATCTGGAGCACTTACACTTCCAGCTCCTACCGTTCGTGGCAAATGGTGCACATTAGAATGTTGCCCTGCCCCTACTCGTCCTGTCCGACGTGGAACCACACCTGGTGGGTTAGAAGTTTGCCGGGAAGGGGGAGTCACTACAGGTGCCAACTCAACATTGGCTACTTCTGTAGGTGCCGGAGGATCATTGGCATGCACTATTCCAGCTGGTTCTGGCCTTGCTGCGTTTTCGCTCTGAGCTAACGGTACAACTCCCCAAGTCCCCATCTTCAGGTTCCATTTCAGTCTCCAAGGGCACAGGTGTATCAACAGAACTTTCAGAAAGGTCATCTGATACCACCTCCCCTTGGGCCCGAAGTTTCAATGCCGACCGATGAACATGTCGGACTTGAGTCAAATTGTTTACGGGAGCTATTGTATACACAGAACCCCCAGATGGAGGGGCTTTAACCACCTGATATACAGTGGAGCTCCAAAGGTCATGAATCTTATGCCTACCTCGAACCCCATAGTCTCTCAAATAGACAAACTGGCCCTTCCCTAACGGCAGTTCTTTTACCCGTTGATCATGGCCTGCTTTACGCCGGCTTGCTGCAGCGTGCAGCCGCTCTCGGGCACCATCAACCGCCACCTGCAACTGTGCCTGATGCTCCTCAATCCACTTGTGGACTCTACCTGGCACAGGCTCTTGTACTTGCCCGAGCAAAAAGTCTATGGGCAACCTTGGTTCTTGTCCAAACATTTAAAAAAAAGGGCGACTCGCCAGTGGCCTGGTGGGGAGTGGTGTTATAGCAAAACACAACCTGTGCCAGGCAGGATGCCCAATCTCTCTTACGGTCAGTGGGCAAGGTCCGCAGCAAATTGTGTAAAGTCCGATTGAACCTCTCACACTGGCCGTTACCAGCCGGATGGTATGGAGTGCTGCGTGACCGTCCTACCTCATACAGGCTACACAACTGTTGAATCAAAGTGGACTCAAAATTGCGGCCCTGGTCGGAATGAATCCGCCCAGGAACCCCAAACTTGAAGAACCACTCCTCCACCAAGACCCTAGCCACAGTGCTCGCCTGCTGATCCCAGGTGGGAATGGCCACTGTAAACTTACTGAACACGTCAGTCATCACAAGCACATTTTCTTGTCCAGCCTGGGATGGCTCCAACACCGTAAAATCAATAGCTACAATCTCGTTTGGACGAGAGGCCAGCAAATGCCCCATGTAGCTTCGAGGGATTGGTGCCACATCTTTAGCTTGTTGACACCGCTCGCACTCCTGAACCCACTGTGCCACATCTGCGGACATGCCTGGCCAGTAACAGCGTTGCCGTACCAGTTCTAAGGTACGTTCGACACCTTGATGTCCATGCTGCTGGTGTAAAGAAGTTAACACCTCTGGCTGTAAAGCTATTGGCACGACAACCTGAAGCACTGACTCCCCTCCATCTGGACGGAAAGCCCTTCGATATAATAGGCCCTCTTGCTCTACCAACCGGTCCCATTGTCGGAGGAGTGTGATAACTGGCTTAGCCAAAGTCCATCGCGCCTGTGGGCCTGGGCGCTGCCCTTGCCGCCAAAATCGCAAGGCTTCCCCTACCACTGAGTCTGTCTGCTGTAAGGCGCTGATATCAAGCGCTGAGCGACTAGGCCAAGCCTGCATTGCATGCAAAGTGATAACTTCCCCTGGCGTTACCCTTATTGCTCGCCTCAGCAGCCCAGGTACCACAGCACCCAACTGCCCACTATCATCGGCTCCCAGCTGCACAGTAGTTAATCGTGACAGCGCATCGGCATTCTGGTTGGTTCTACCCGCTCTGTACTGAATCACAAAATCAAAGGCGGCTAACTCAACAGCCCACCTTTGCTCGGTAGCACCCAACTTAACTGTAGCAAGATGACTTAACGGATTGTTATCAGTACGTACAATACACTTATGCCCCAACAGGTATTCACGAAACTTCTCAGCCATGGCCCATTTAAGGGCCAAGAATTCGAGCCTCATGGAACTATAAGTGGCCGTATTCCGTTCCGCAGGTCGAAGACCACGGCTAGCATACGCGATGGGTCTAACCTTCCCTTCGACTTCCTGTGACAGCACAGCCCCAAGCCCTGCATAACTGGCATCGACCTCCAATATGAAAGGACGCGTAAAATCTGCATATGCCAACACTGGTGCCGTGGTAAGCTTCCGCTTCAAAGTTTGAAAAGAGTGCTCACATTGTGGGGACCACACCGCTGTCAACTCTAGACTGCGCTTACCTACTTTACCTCGCGTTAACTCTGCCACTATATGATGTAACGGGGCTGCCAATTTTGCAAATCCCTCAACAAAACGCCTATAGTAGCTAGCAAACCCCAGGAAGGTCCTCAGCTCGGCCACTGTCCCAGGACAAGGCCACTGAGCTACAGCCTCAACCTTACCTGGGTCTGTTGCCACTCCGGAGGAAGAAATTACATGCCCCAAGTACGTTACTTTCTCCTGAAAGAATGCACATTTTTCCAGCTTTACCTTCAGGCCTTCGGCCCTCAAGCGACCCAGCACCATCCTTAACCTCTCGAGATGCTGTTGTACAGACGATGAAAACACAATGATATCGTCTAAGTACAGCAAAACAGACTGGTGCCGCTGATCACCGAAGAGCCGCTCCATCAGGCGCTGGAACGTACTTGGGGCATTACACAACCCAAATGGCATCCGATTCCATTCGAATAATCCAAATGGCGTGCAAAAGGCAGTTTTGGGACGGTCGGATTCAGAGACGGGAACTTGGTTATACCCACTGGCCAGATCTAGAGTAGAAAACCAGTGGGCACCAGTCAATGAATCCAATGTCTCCTCAATCCGAGGTAACGGAAACGCATCCTTGCGTGTTTTGGAGTTAAGCTGACGGTAGTCTACGCACATGCGTAAACTACCGTCCTTCTTCTTAACTAACACAATAGGGGAGGCGTATGGGCTGCAGCTCTCCCGGATAATTTGTGCATTTAGCAACTGACTAATATGAGTCTTAACCACTTCGTACTCTGATGGTGGGATACGTCGGTACCTCTGCCGAACTGGAGTGTCATCGATCAGGGGGATCTCATGGGAGAGCAGGTTGGTACAACCCAGGTCTCCTTCATGTGTCGAAAACACGCTTTGATACTCTCGAAGGAGAGCCCTAACCTGATTTTGTTCTTCAACTGACAGTCCTCCTAACTCAAGCGACGCTATCGGCCCTAACATATCTGATGCATCGCAAGAGGCCACCTGAGCGGTCATGGTTGAGACCTCCGTCAATCCATTTGGCAACCCCACAAAATATACTTCCCTCAACGTACCTATAACCATAGTGGGATACAGTACTACATCAACGGTACCGACGTTTACGACCGGGACCGAAACAGTACCCCCGCTCACCTGTACTAATGAGGGTGAAGCCAACAGTCCTGCAGGCAAACCGGTCTCAGTAGGTTCAAACAACACGGTCTTACCTGCAAGTAAGGAGGAACAGGTAGCTGTGACAAATGTCAAGGTGCCGCCTGAAATGCGACACGCCTTGTGCCCCCTTACTTTTACATTATTCCCGCGATCAGCGGCGCGAACAGCTTGTTGACAATTCTGAAATACCTGAATCATGTTCACATCCCCAGCCAAACTTGGCAACTCGAATAATGTGGATCCATGACGACCGAACAGTTCCCGGTAGCAGCGGCTAAGAACATTCATGCCTAAAATACCAGGCACGTCCAGGCCACTGCCCGGAGGATCACGGACCACCAATACTCCAAAATTAGGAATTTTACTACCGCACAGCTCGATATCCAATTCAAGATACCCAATATACGGAATTTCCAATCCATTTGCTGCTCGGAGCTGCAGCCAGTGACATGATTGCAGTCGGCCCTGGCCCCATGGTTCAAACATCAACCGGAAACACGTTTCCGTGATGGTCGACACCATGGAACCAGTGTCAACCAAACAGGGCACTGAAACCCCCCCAATATTTACAACAAGGCGTGGACATGAGGACACTAGTCGGGAACCCGTCTCATTGCCATAAACAATACGAGAGCCACGCGCACTCCCTACCGAGCTGTGGCTCAGCAGCTCGGTAGGAACTAGTTTTCCGGACGGTTAGGGCCAGGCAAGGACCTTGGTTCACCGGCCGAAGGAGCAACAACCAGGCCTGGTGGAGCACGAGGCGGACGACGCTCCCCATCGCACTCCCGTGCAAAATGACCCGGTTGTTGACACCGTCGACAGATTAATTGAGTTGGACGAGGTGCACGACCATGGGAAAAGGTAGTTTGATTCCGGGCGATTGTCTGGGTAAGCAAATCTAGCTGCTGTTGCTGCCTATGCAGCATTTCTCGTAGCTCACTTAACTCAGATGTACGATTTCTCTGAGCCCAACCCATCTCTGGACTTCCCCGTACCTCATACTGGATTCCACTCACCAGGGGGACTGACTGACTTCTACCCCTAACACCCCCTGGTAACCCCTCTCTTTCCCAACGGATCGCTTCTCCCCGAACCTCTAGCAACGTTACAGTGGGCTGACGTCGTATCAATTGTTTTAATTCTCTACAGAGTGCATTATCTGACACGCATTCGACAAATTGATCCCTTACAATTACATCACCATTTAAAACTTCACATGGCGACTGGTTTTTAACTTTTTCAAAAAGACCCAACAACGCCAAAGAGAACTCCAACAATGTTTCTCCTTCACGCTGTCGCCGAGAGAAAAATGCTTCCTGCAGTGCAATATACGACTCTGCACAACCATACACTTCACGCAAAGCTGCAATAATTTTGTCTGGATCGCTTTTATCAGCACTAGAACGGTATTTAATCTCGTTTCGGGCCTCTCCTTCAAGGTGGTCATAAAGGAAAAAGGCTTGCTCTTCTGGTGTCATATTACGAACTCTCATACACGCTCGGGCCTCCTCAAGCCACTCATCGAGACTGACACCAGATCTGCCATTAAAATTTGGCCAGCGTCGGTCTCTCGGAATAAATACAAAACGTTCGACTGTACTGGCACCCACATCAGCCGACCGTGGTGTAGATGGGCGTGCTGCGCTACCAGATGGTGCTGCACTACCAGATGGTGCGACAGGATCGGGCAGCTCAACCGCCGCACGCTCCTGTCGCAGCCTCTCATTATCAAGTCGTAATTGGGAAACTAAGTCCCGCATCTCCTGTAATTCGTTTTCCATGGCGTGTTACAAAAGTACTCACCCAATCACTGCTGTCACCAGTATGCTGAAAAAGAAAAGGAAAAAAAACTCTCCTCAAAGTCTGAATCTGATAACCAGTCGAATGCCCTGCCGACCATACGCCAAATGTGGCAATGCTTAACTAAGGATTTATACCAACTACACCACCCGGGGGCTACTCCCGGGACTGCCCTCAATTTAACAGCACACAGGTTTGTCACGACTGGGTCAGGTATCAGACAAGAGTTGAGTCAATCAAAAAAAAACTTTATTTAAAATGAATTCAATTTTATTCATAGTATCAAATAGTAAAAGCAGAAAAAAAGACAAAAAGACAAACAACACTTCAGGGTGGGACAAGGCCTGACGTTCGTTAAGCAGAGAGCACCATCACTCACACGTGCACACACGCACCACAGCACACTACAGCACGGCACACTGTGAACACAGCACTGCAACCAAATAAGGAGCCCACCACCTTAAAGGAACAATCTGCTGGTACGGCCAACCCACTCCTGAAGAGGAAACAAAAACAAATAAGTAACCTTTAAAAGACACAGTAAAAAGAACATCACCTTTAACAATATGGGTTTTTCATAGAATCAACTGCCCCAAAAGTTGTCATCGTAGGCGCCGCGTCCAGTCACCCCAGCTACCACACAGCCAGCAGGCTTTAATATGCAGGAATCCAGTACACTGGTTACAGAGGCAGTGACTGCGTTTACATGCAGCCAATAACCCGTTCAAATCCGGAATATTAGCAATAACCCGGTCGCGCACGTCCATGTAAACACCGGCAAAAACCCGAATATGCTCATATTCCTGTTTTTAAAATCCCGAATATTACCCCTGGGTTACCTCTTTTCTAACCCGAAACTTTGGTCATGTAAACGCGCATCGGGATATTCCAATCAAAAGGAACATTGATTTGTGTACTGCGCATGTTCTATTCGCAAGGAATCTTGGTCTTTTGAGTAGAGGAACTTCTTGTATGCGCCAAAAAACCCACAGGGAGTAGAGGTAAGCATGGCGAGAGAGATGCGCCACACTTTTAGAGCAAGGAGGAAACCAATTGCAACAACCGCGTTTTTCACGTTAAATTAATATATAGCTATTTTTGTTTTTCAAAGCATACATGTATAATAAAGGCCAAATAGATTGTCAATAGTTATGAGAGTAACTTGCTTTTTTGTGTGAATTTGAATTCAAAATGTAATACTATGCTATTCATATTTCTTTAAATACAGTGAATGAATGAAAAAGTTAAAGATGACAGAATAACTGTAGCGTCGTCTGCATCTTGATTCAGTTTCTAAGATTAAAATTACTTTAATTTAACTGATCAACACAAATACAAAGCGGCATAACTGATTGCTCACCAGCATTAAAACCACTTAGAATAAAAACCTTTGGTTTTTTCTTTGTATACAGCGTCGGCTCCGTGGATAAGGATGTTGCAATAACGCCGGTGGCTTTATTATTAACTGACTGAATACTTATACCTGACATTTAGATATGAAAGTTTATCATCAACAGTACCTGCGTGAAACATTATAAACATTGATGATCATCTGCCGACTCGACTGTTTCTGCACGTTCTCAGTCCGCTTAATTAACGGCTTTTCATTCTATCCGCGTGAGGTAAACATTTTTGTTCTGTACTTTTTTACTTGCATGTATTTCTACATATTTTCGGCAAAGTAACACTCAGGATATACTGTAAGTTATTATAGATAGCATATACGCTTGTTCTGAAAGGATGACAATTATAAAAATTATCCATCCAGCTTAATTTAGCCAAAATAATGATTTATTCGTTTTCATACTTTATAGATGTTAATTTATCTACTAATATATTATTGAAAATGCCATAAATAAATATGCATTGCCTTCTGTAAGCTATTGCATTCGTTTTGTACATTTATAGGTGCATAAATACTGTCTAATTTTTAATTTCTTTAAGACACGGTTGTGTTCTGTATTTACCGATGCTCTGTAAATATGCACTTAAAAAACCTTCTTGTTAGAAAATCGTTCTTCAATTAATTTTTTTTTTCAAAAATATATTTAGCTGAAGGCTAGTATAGCTTGTTAATCTTTTTCTCATAAAAGGAAAGACATGTAACTTAGCCTACCCTGCTTCTACATCGGTGCAGCTTGTTCTGGATTTAAATAATAATTTTATTTTAGTAAATGAAGGCGGTAAAACCGCATTGCGCAATAGTGAGCCACGCAAAATCACCGCATTACCTTTTAATCACAGTTTACATCGGGATATTGCCAATTCCATGTATACAGGGGTAACTCTCTCTGCTCACGCATGTAAACGGGTTATTCCGAATGTTTCAGAAACCCGAAACCCAACCTTAACCTGACCATAACCCGAATATTTACAGCATGTAAACGTAGTCAATGAGAACTATACTGAGGGGAAAACACCTCACAAGTCACCAAAACAAATAGAAAACAGTTAACTTGGCTAATAAAGAAAAAAACACAAATTATAGCTCAAGACTCAAACCAATAAAGAAATAAAGACCAAAAGAATTTAGATTCCATTAAAGTAAGGTAATCAAAACAATAATCAAAAATGAATAAAGAATAATCATGCTAATAAGAATAAATGAAAATTAGAAAATCAAAACCAAGAGAGTTCAAAGTAGAAAAGTAATGCTAGTGGCAGTCAGGTAATGACTACTTTGTCACACGCCAATGTTGAATCAGTTACTCACGCTACAGTTGGAAAACACCACGCCCCAAGTCCAGACCACGGTCCAGCTGATCCTGTAAATACTGCAATGCTGCAACAATAAACTATTAGCATATGAGCAGCGCAATGTTAATCAGCTGGTATAATCCAGCAATCGCCGCAAACAGCACAGATCAGCCGCAGCACAGAGCGCCACCCGTCAGAAATGCAAATTAGAATTCCCAGCTGAACCAAGCGAAGCAGACCATGCAGAGCGAAGCAGGCAAAGCAGAGCGATGCAGGCGAAGTAGAGCACAGATGACGTAGCGCGGAACCCCTCAGTAGGGTTAATACAGTTCAGATGACGTAGCGCGAAGCGGCTGCAGTTGAAAGCAAATTGTAAAGCCAGCAGTGTAAGCAATGCACATAGCGCAAGGAAGCCACGCAGCCAGCAGCAAGCCCACTACAGCAACCCACTGTAACGTCCCTTGCACCTTGACCCACACCTTAAATAGGAAAATAACACACTTTACTCTATCAATCATTACAGCCTTTATAATATTAGGAGTAAAGTCACCACATACCTGTATTGGAACACACGGAGCACAGATGGAGACGTGTAATATAAACGTCTCCATTCACGCAGCGATTGACGGGTTTCCCGAAAAGCTCCTCAGTCCACCCTTAAGTCAATGAATTTCATCAAGCCCAGTGTAATGCACCATAAACATTGCAAATCATTCACTGAAAGCAGCCCTTACCTTACTACCATTTGTACACAAAACCCGGAAGTACGGCGGCTCGCTCGCTGATGGAACAAACGCACCCGCATAACGTGAACTGAAACGCTTTTATAGGCAGATACCTGATCGTCAACAACACCCGCATCAGCTGGCTAGATGACGTCAGGGGATAGCAAACCGTACTGCTACATAGACAACCTACATGAACCACTGAGCCACTGCCGCCCCGGTTATTTAGAACAAATAACAAGACAACAAAGAACAGGAATCAAACAAACATGCTCCACAGCTTTCTGTTCTTGGAAGAAGTAAAAGTTAAAGAAGAAAAACGATAGTGTGTGTGCAAATGCTGTCTGTTGCCTTTGTATAATTGTTTATAGTGGAGTGTCCTGTCTAAATATTTTCACGCGCATGCGCTGTCGTACGCGCACTGTCCGCACGGTCTCAAATTTTGGGCTGCACGCGGACGGTCCGCGCGGCCGGCCGCGGACCCTCCTGATGACGAAAATGACGTCATGCAGACGGCGCGCATACGCGGACGTCCCTAGTATACTTTCGGCTTTAGACTACAAGCAAACTAGGTTCTGCTTTAGATTACGCAATGTACCGCATAATTAAACAGAATTTACAGTGTACCTATTTGTAACAACAGAGTACATACTAGTAGGTATAAGGGAACAATGTGCTAAGTTTGGGGTGATAAAGAAGTAACAGGATATGAAGTAGCTATCATGTAAGTATTTTAAAACTACAGGGTACCTTTTGTAATATTACGTGGTATGAATGACTTACTGTATTAGGCAAACGTTTATAGGTAATATTGAGAAATGTATAGATTTTTTTATTATGATATTATTTATCATTTTTCATATTCACTACTTACCTGATGAAAGTGTATTGTAAACAGTCGATGAACAAGCCACATCAGCAAATAAATTATACCATAATCCACATAAATTTTATTCAGTATACATGCTATATAACTGATATTCTGTAGACCATTTAGCAAGATGTGTTCACATTTATTTTACATTTTGATTAAGTTCTAAATTTTCTGTTACTTGTATTTGTTCTAGTATTAATGAATATTAATATTTTGTTCAGTGTTAAAAAACTGATACAGGAAGTGCTTCTAAACCAGTGTTGTTTACATCTAACAAAATGGTCTGTAATAGTGCAGCTAATTTATTTATTTAATCGTGTTTCAAGGCAAGTAAATAATAATAACTTTTTTTGTTTCTAAAAACAAATGGTGCTAAATAGCACTTAAAATGGTTATTTGCTCATAATCATAGAAGGACCATTTTTTAGTGCCATATAGCAGTGGTTCTCAAATGGGGGTACGCGTACCCCTAGGGGTACTTGAGGGTACTGCAGGGGGTACGTGAGAAAGTTGGAAACCTAAGTAATAAATCATGGAAATCATTAAATCATGATAATATTATTTTTATATGAAATCAGGACTACAAAAAGATGGTTTAAAAAATAAATTAACAACTTTAAAACATATTACAATTTATTATTTATTTATTGAAACACGGATCCAGAATCATGAGCGGTGTCTGCGCGCGAAATAATGTAAGTTAGGACTCGGAGAGGATGAGATAAAATGGAAAGGTGGCTTCTTAAAAGAGGACAAGCTCCTCCAACAGATGAACATGCTAAAAAGAAAGATAAAAAAACAGAGACTCAAAAATACCGCCAGTTTCGCGAAGAATACATAGGGATGGGATTTACGTCTACTCCACATAACCCTCCCCAAGCATTGTGTTTTTTATGCGGTGAGCTGTTAGCTAACAGCTCAATGAAGCCAGCTCATCTTCAACGGCATCTCCGGACTAAACATCCAGGTCAGGTCGGGAACTCACTGGAGTTTTTTAAAAGAAAATTTCATGAATTTACATCATGCCAAGAGAAGATGAAAAAAACTACAAGTGCATCAGCAAAAGCACTCGAAGCATCGTATGCTGTGTCTTTACTTTTGGCGAAAGCAAAAAAGCCATTTACCCTGGCTGAGGAATTAATTATTCCTGCGGCAGCTGTGCTCGCTGAGACCATGCTGGATAAAACAGCAGCAGACAAGATAAAAACTGTACCGCTGTCAAATGACACCGTTTCACGTAGAATTGACAAGATGGGGACTGATATAGTTGAGCAATTGGTGGATAAACTCAGGACTGGTGAATCATTTTCACTTCAATTGGATGAATCAGTTGATGTCAGTGGACAGGCACAATTGGTTGCTTTTGTGAGATACATGGATATCAGCGACATTCGCGAACACATACTTTTTTGCAAAACACTGGAGGGGAGAACAACTGGACAGGATATTTTCAACATTGTTGATTCGTTTTTCTCAGAGCACGAAATCAGCTGGAAATCCTGTACCAGTATGTGTACTGACGCAGCAGCGGCAATGACAGGTCGTATCAAAGGCCTGATCGCGCATGTAAGGCAGAAGAACCCTGACATCCTGTGGACACACTGTGTTATACACCGAGAATCTTTGGCATCAAAGAAGATGAGCCCGGAACTTAATTCCGTGTTAAATGAAGCTGTTAGGGCAATAAATTTCATAAAGTCGCGACCACTGAATGCACGTCTGTTTCGGAGATTATGTGATGACATGGGATCTGAACACACCGAACTTCTTTTACACACTGAAGTCCGCTGGCTTTCGAGAGGCAAAGTACTGAATAGGCTGTTGGAGCTGCGAAACGAGGTGGGTTGCTTTTTGTCAGACAATGCGTCCCCTCTTGCCACTTTGTTTAAGGACAATAACTGGATTGCTAAACTAGCGTATCTGGCAGATATTTTTACTAAACTTAACGAGTTGAATCTCAGTCTGCAAGGCAGGGACACTACGATTTTAAAACTTTATGACAGAGTTGATGGTTTTCTTCAGAAAGTGGAGCTGTGGAATAGACTGTGTGCAGAGGGCGATTTTAGCTGTTTTCCTCAGTTTCATAGCTTCGTTTTAAGTGAAAATATGGAGAGAAGCACATTAAAAACTTTACTGGATGGACACTTAGTTAATGTGATGTCTGGTTTCCAATCATACTTCCCTGATGTAAAAGAGAAGTCTGAGCAACTGGATTGGGTTAGAAACCCTTTTACACTTTCTCAAAGCAACGGTGTCACGCTACCTATTCATCTGAGGGAGGAGCTATTGGACTTATGCACAGACCGTGGATTGCAAACTACTTTTGAAAACTGTTCATTGACAGAGTTTTGGGTGTGTGTGAGGAGAGAGCACCCTGAGCTAGGGAAAAGGGCTTTGGAACACCTACTTCCATTTGGCTCTACCTACCTCTGTGAAACCTCATTTTCAGCAATGACTCAAAAAAAACTAAACAAAGAAACAGACTTTGCCTTGAACAAAGTTTGATAACAGCTGTAGCTTCCCTGCCACCAAGAATGTCAAAGATCTTAAGCGAAGGGCAGGCCCATGTATCCCATTGAAAATATAACTGACAATACTAGACTTACTAGACTTAAGCATACTAGACTTGTATGAAGACATGTAAAAACCTAACTGTTTGTTAAAACACACTGAAACTGTTGAAAACTGTTTTAAAAAAAGATGATACCATGTAAAAACTTAACTGTTTGTTAAAACACAGTGAAACTAATGAAAAAAAGTAAAAAAAAAATGATTACATGTAAAAACCTAACTGTTTGTTAAAACACACGGAAACTGTTGAAAAAAAGGTTACAAGGAACTTTAATTGAACAAAAAATGTCTCTGATTTACAGTTATGCCTAAAACTTAAGAATTTACATAGTTGCGTAAAGCTATATACATGTTTATAAGCAATAAACCTGTTCTGGGGCATCAGATATAATAACTGTCTCACTGTCATTTCACTGTATTTTAAAGCAAAATGTTGTTACCTGGTCAAGGGGTACTTGGCTTGAAAAATCATAAAAAGGGGTACTTCAGCCAAAAAAGTTTGAGAACCACTGCCATATAGCACCAGTGATGCACCTGTATAGCACCTGTGTAGAACCATATAGTGCTATCTAGAACCATATGTGGTGCTATAGTGGTGCTATATGGCCCCCGTATAGTTCTTCATATAGATGCAGATGTCACACGGTGACGATTTCCAAGGGGGCGGAACCAAAAGATGGGGAAGATTGGTTCCGCCCGGAAGCGTTCCCGCTCGGACGGGAGAGTAGGAACACCGGAACTTCCGGAAAACGGCGCAAGGCGAAATCAAGTGGATTGAACACAGGTGTGGATGATAAACGTAGCGGCTGGGGATTGGACGCTGTAAAGAAGAGAGAGGTATAAAAGACAGCTTTGAATACAAAGTTGGGGTAGTAGTTTTGGTAGAGGTTCGTGTGCGTAAGCGGCGGTAACAGTGCAGCATCTGACAAACCGTTTCGGTGTAGAAGAGGAAGGACCTGGGCACAGTTGCGTTGGAAACAGTAAGAGCTGTTGTTATTGGAAACGAAGCAGAAGAGGAAAACAGAGCCAGAGGCTGGGTATGTGATATTTATGAAGACTTTGGATACGGATGGATGTATGTGTACTACTGTTGTGTTTTGGAGTATCGAGGAGGAACGACTCACCGTAAGAGCTGCTGAGAAAGATTAGAGTGGTGTATTTGGACACGGGTGAAGAGGATCTCATCGGTCTAAAGGAGAAGGAGACAAAGGAGGTCATTGTTAAACCAGTGTGAGTACTCAGCACCTGGGACAGTGTGTATTGTGGAGCCATCGTGTTCAACGTGTGTTGGGAGCTTTCAGTATTTAGGTGTACGGCCCTGCCACGGAGTAGAGTGGTGGGAGAGCCGGTATTGACGATCTTGGGAGAAGCACGGGGCCGCAGCAGCGACGTCTATCTTGCTGGCTTACACTTCCAACGCCCACCGGTCCCAGGTGAAATTCGAGGAAGACGGGGCTGTGACCTTAATGTGCACATAGAGTGCTGTGGGTGAGTCTGTGCTTTGTGGTGAGAATACACTTTGAAATTAGTGCAGTGGTATGCTGTGTTTGTGTTGTCGGTAGCCTCTACCTACATTGAGTTCGCCGTGGGAGAACGAGAGGCTGTGGAAGCCGGCTATACCACCCATTGTATATGCTGTGTGTGTGTCCATGTATTAAAGCTTCCAGTGTAATACCTGTTGTGGTCATCTTTTGGATCTGGCCTGACTCGGTGAAACGGTGGTGAAGGATTGCTGTGAGTAAAAACAATATTAACAAGTGTTGTGTGTATGAAAAACCTCGTACTGTTGTAGGAAGGGTGGCGAAGGACTTATCTCACCTGTCACGGAGCCTCTTCAAAGGTGCGCCCCTGTCCAGTTCTCTGTAGCCGAATTGGAAGAGAGGAGAGGGCAGCGTTCAGCTCGGGGTGACGGTGCTAGATTTTCCCCCTGTGCAGTGCCAGAGGCCTCTGGGAAGTCTGCATCATGACGCCGTACCATCTCAAGGTTTGGAGCTTAATTACTAGCCACTTGAAGTGAAGTCACCGTAAGTCCACCATTCCCGAGCAGCATTGGATGTTGTGATTCCCTGTTGGAAGACCATAAGTTGTTACCAATTGAAGTGAAGTTGAAGGGATACAGAAACTAACGTTAACTTGCCTCTGCCTAGGAAATGTACTGCCAGAAATAAAGAGTGAAAATCCTCTGTGTTACAGCTAAAAGCCTGCAGAAGGAGAGAGAACCTGCCTACCATACCTGTGAAGTACTTACCTGTACGTCGTCACGAGCTGACTAGGTGAGAGTGAAAGCCCCAGTGTCTACTACGAAATCCTCTGTGTTACAGCTAAAAGTCTGCAGAAGGAGAGAGAACCTGCATACCATACATGTGAAGTACTTACCTGTACGTCGTCACGAGCGGACTAGGTGAGGGTGAAAGCCCCAGTGTCTACTACGAAATCCTCTGTGTTACAGCTAAAAGCCTGCAGAAGGAGAGAGAACCTGCATGCCATACCTGTGAAGTACTTACCTGTACGTCGTCGCGAGCTGACTAGGTGAGAGTGAAAGCCCCAGTGTCCACTACGAAATCCTCTGTGTTACAGCTAAAAGCCTGCAGAAGGAGAGGGAACCTGCATACCATACCTGTGAAGTGCTTACCTGTATGTCGCCACGAGCTGACTAGGTGAGAGTGAAAGCCCCAGTGTCTACTACGAAATCCTCTGTGTTACAGCTAAAAGCCTGCAGAAGGAGAGAGAACCTGCATACCATACCTGTGAAGTACTTACCTGGACGTCGTCACGAGCTGACTAGGTGAGAGTGAAAGTCCCAGCGTCTACTACGAAATCCTCTGTGTTACAGCTAAAAGCCTGCAGAAGGAGAGATAACCTGCATACCATACCTGTGAAGTACTTACCTGGACGTCGTCACGAGCTGACTAGGTGAGAGTGAAAGTCCCAGCGTCTACTACAAAATCCTCTGTGTTACAGCTAAAAGCCTGCAGAAGGAGAGAGAACCTGCATACTATACCTGTGAAGTACCTACCTGTACGTCGTCACGAGCCGACTAGGTGAGAGAGAAAACCCCTAGTGTCTGTTACAAAATCTCCTGTGTTACAGCCACAAGCCTGCAGAGAAAGAGAGAGAGAATCTGAATACTGAACCTGATATACCCTAGTGGAACGTCAAGGGTTAGATCAGCCTGCCACCGGGAACACCCCCAGGTATACTAACGCGAACCCCCACTTACCCTTTTTGTTTTAATCTGCCTCCAGGAGGAAGAGGAGGGCGCCACGAGATCAAGGAAACCAGAAGTAGGAGTCTGGCCATTTACCCGGCTCACCTGGAGGACAGACAGAGCGACCCTTATTTTAAACTTACCCTTGCCCCTTTCCCTCCTTATTTTAAATAAATTAAATAAAGAGACTTTTAAATTTTACTTACGCTTGTGTTTGTCTGGTCATTGGGTAGATTTTGGAACCTCCTCGAGGTGGAAACTAGGGGCATGGCTTGTTTACGTCTGTGGTCCGCCCCGACCTGTGACACAATATAGCACTAAAAATGGTTCTTCTATGATTACCATAAAGTGATGTAGAACCATATGTGGTGCTATAGTGGTGCTACAGTATATTGCCCCCCTATAGTTCTTCATTGGTGCTTCATAGGTGCTATATAGCACAAAAAATGGTTCTTCTATGATTATGAGCAAAGAACCACTTTTAGTGCTATTTAGCACCTTTTGTTTTTAGAGCGTATGCTGTAGCTAACCTGGCAACTAGCTGGCAACTTTTTTTAATAACACTTTATTTGAAATGCGTGAGTCACGCAAAACCTATCACCTTTCAGCCTGCTGATCCTGCTCACATCACTCACAGCTCGACTCCTCATTGCAGTGCAGTTATTAATCCCTCTTTACTCACACCCTTCTCTTTGCTTCTTTGACTGAAATGCTTGTATTGAAACATTTTACACAGTTTTATTCTAACAATGATAACACTGCTACTACAGGCAGTAATACAGCACAAAAGTAAAAAATTGATATGTTTGTTAAACGAAATGAATAGAAAACTGGAGATTCGGCACCAGCAGAGAAAACAAGACAGACAGTGGACCTAATCAACCAAAAAGCTAGCCAAAAAGAAAGTGTGATGACTTTTGTCAGAGTCAAAATGTAAACACAAATGCATTATTATTATTCACTTTTGAACAAAATCTTATTTAATGCAAAGTGATAATACATTTGCATGTTTATTTTCTCTTTTGAAAGTGTTGTTTTTGCTGTTAAGTTTTAAAATATAATGTGATTAAATACATTTCAACAGTTAAACTTAAAGGAACAGTATGTAGGATTGTGGCCAAAACTGGTATTGCAATCACAAAACTTGTGGCTAAATCTGGTACTGCAATACACAAAATGACAACATAAACATCAGTTGAGGGCTGCAACTGCACTTTATAAATGACAATATCCTGGCCAGACCACTGTTGTCATTGATATAAGTATTTGAAATTCGATTTCTTAATGTCTAGTGACATATCAGGGCCATTTTATGATTAATTGATATACATTTCTAGCATACTGTTCCTTTAAAGCCTAGTTGATTAACATTTTTTGGGGGGCGATTGGGGACAGGTGGGCCTCGAAACCCTTTGCTACCTCCAAAGTGGGAAATGGCAGAAAAAGTTTGAGAAACACTGTGTTTCTGTATTATATTAATGTTTAACAGCCGTAGCATCATGGTATGAATTATGAAGAGATGGAATTAGATAGGACACCACTGAAAGCCTAGGTGTAAAATACACTGCCTGCCACTAAAAGCAACAATACTGTATGCATGCTATATAACCATATTATATATTTTTATCAACTATATATCATACTACAACCCAACTGCATTTTCTAATTTTAGTAAACAAAACTACTTTTGCTACTTGTCTGTTGTATTTGAATACATAATGGCCCTCATTTATCAAAAGTGCGTACACCAAATTTCCAGCGTACACCTGGCGTACACCCAAAACCACGGTGACTTTGAGATTTATCAATATGGACGTTGGCGTACGGCACGCTCAAATCCTATGCCAGCTCAGGAGGTGGTGTACGCACATTTTGAGTTAGTGCAGAAATGCGCAAACAATTCCTAACACCACAAAACGCACTGTCAAACTAAAATATATGATATATTATAAAAAAAAAAAAAACATAGTAATTATAAACTTCAGTGTTTATTTTTATGCAAGATGTACTTCAATGTTTAATTTATGAGACTTTACCAAAGCATTTGATTTGTAGGCATATGTATTCCTTCAGTTGAGAGCCTGGGCGCTTTACCTGACGTTTAAGGGCAAAGCATGTGAGCGGAGCGGAGCCTTGTGTAATATTACCATCAAAGCGCCTCTCTAAAAATTCTGCTCGCTCAGCACCGCTCGTTGAACCCAGAACGCCCTTTGATAATTTGCTAGTTCGAGAATCTGTAAAAACGTCTAGCAATAAGTTATGGGAATTCAAGTCTTATACATAAATGTAAAGTAAAAAAGATTAAGACAGGAAGATTAGACAGGAAGAAAACATTGAAAGGAAGTGCGGAGAGACTGTAAAAGTTAGCAAATATTCATCCTGGAATCTGAAGCGGCACATTGCAAGAAAGCACAAGGATGTGCTACGAAAACATGGTAATACTGCATCAAAAGTAAAAAAGTAAAACATGTGGATGTCGTGGAAACAAATTGTTAATTTGAATTATATCCGGAGCTCCGTATCAAACTGGATCTTAGCTAACAAACAACTGTATGTAAATACAGAAAAACACACTACAAAAGTTACTACATCATTTTAAAATATTATTTAAAAAAAACTTAACCGAACCATTAAGCAGACATATAGGGAATGTTAATGTTCGTCACCGCAGTGTTGCATTATGGGACGTGGGCGCCATGTTTAGAGGCACCGCCGACCGCTATGCCATTTAATTGTTGGTGTGTTAAGCTAAAACTAGGTAAACTTGAAGAAGATCCAAAGAAATTGAGGAGTTTGAAAGAAAAAGAGAAGGGAGCCTATCGGGAGAAACTAAGTGCTACTGCCAAAAAACTTTATTTGGACAAATAAACAACAGATCCATATGATTAAGCAGCCCATGACTGGATCCAGACGCACCTCCGCTCACATATCTGTTATTATTACCTTGTTTTTGGATTGAGTGCATACACTTTACAGGTGTTTAAGAGCTATTAATACCTAAGTATCTTAATGATTCTATAAAAAAAAAAAAATCCTTTGTATTCTGTGCATACAGTGCATTGAATCAACACATGTTCATAAGATGGCACTTCTGTTCTTAGCCAAGTTATTAAAACAAACAAAATGCTAAATATTTAGCTAACGTTATGTCATTTTAAAGAGTCACAGTGGGTTTGAGCAGTTGCATTTAATAAAAAATATTTGTTATAATCGTCAAAATTGTCTAAAGATTTATTTTTATAACTCATGTGGTGAGGTTGATCAGAAATGAATAAATAACGTTACATAATTTACATTTACTAGTTAGTTTGACAGTGTAAGCATAAAAACAAGACAATTTAAGTGGTTCTGCTTTTATTAATCACAAATTACTGAATGACTGAAAATGCAGCAAACACACTCTTGCTGATGCAGGGATTTTTTTTGAAAAGTAAAGGTTTTTCTCCTGATTGCGGCAGGCAAACCACGCGATCCGGGGTCTTTTCGTCAGCTCCTCCACCTGCTTACCCCAAATAAAAGCTGAAAACAACTTATTCCGTTGTTCAGTTTCCTCCCTGAACGATCGTGTGACCTGCTGTGGCAGTTCTTGATCGAACAGTACTGACCAAACATATCGAAGTTTATTAAAATCTTGACAGAAAATACAAAAACAACCTCCCAACACACTAACTCAAATAGAGCGGAATAGGAGGCGATCCTGCAAATATGGCGGATTACTCGTAATGCCACACGGCATGACGTCAACTCCCTATAATTTAGATAGGCAACAGTAAATAATAATAATAATAATAATAAATAATTATTCTTCTAAATATCTGTTAGCAGCTAAGTCTATACTTAAAGCAGCTGAGGGTTGCTGGACGGTGTATTTTGTACACGCTCACTTGGCTTAAGTCAACTGTCATTAAATCAATGTCCACTCACCATTTGAATGCTCAGAGTATTCATTTTATTCAATGTGTTGCATTGTTGTAACAGCATGGCCTTGTGATACGGTCAAAAAACTGTGTGTTCACCTTCCTCCAGCAACACCTGTCACCTGAAGGAAGGTTCCTACCTATATTCACTGAATATAGAACAGTGACACCTAGTGGACACCTTTACAAGACAAATGGCTCTTACAATATCAATTAAGCGTCATTAATAATAAAAATAATACACTGTAAAAAAAAAATCCGTAGAAATTGCAGCTGGGTTGCCGGTAATTTACCGTAGATTTAAATTTATGTTATTTACTGACAACATTTTGTTCAAAGTTAAATGAACATTTAACATTTACAAGTCTTTGTCTTTACAGAGTAAAACTAAAAAAACAGCATCAAGCAAAACATTCTGGGAAACAAAATCTGAAGCAAAAAAACTGAAAAAGGTTGATGATGATTTCTGGTTACCAGAATGCTTTGCATGAGGCTGTTATTGTATAGTTTTATTCTGTAAAGATAAAGACTTGTTAATATTTAAAATTTATTTAACTTTGAACAAACTCTTGCCAGTAAATAACATAAATTTGAATCTACGGTAAATTACTGGCAACCCAGCTGCAACAACATTGTAATTTCTACTGAATTTTTTTACAGTGTAATACAAATATTACAAAACGTCATGCAATTATTAGTGTGTCTTTAATCCCGCTCTTTAAACTCCCAAATAAAAAATTTTGTTTCTTTCCACATCCCTGGTTTCTCTTCTTTGCCGTCTTCCATATGTGTCAATGTTGTAAAATGAGGGCGTGGGGGAGGTGGAAACTTGAATTTATATGGGCGTGTTATTCTAATGACGATTGTTTTCAGCCGCGGCATTTATGAAGGGCAGATATTGCACCTGAATTTCAGAGGTACGCACAGCTTCATAAATCAGGCGGTGAGAGGAGTGTAAGCATAATCTTACGCCAACATATACGCCCGTTTCTACGCAAGAATGATACATGAGGGCCATTGTGAGTATATGAAATGATTAGGGGGTATTTTGTTTTTATTATAAATATTCTTTTCATAGTATGATGTTTTATATTGTTATGTTTCATGTAAAATGCATTAAAATGCGTAAAATGTATTTGTTTTGTTTCTAAAGATGTGGGTTTTTTGTATGTTATTTAAGTTACTGTTGTAGGGATTAGTAGCATTGTTCCTGTAAGCTGCTGAAGAGAGCATGTAACACATGTACGAAAGTGACCAAATTCACATAAGACAGAAATTATGTCTTAAATAATAAGTTCGACCATAGACAAAACGATTAAGATGGCAACCTGTGTCATCTGGGGGGCACCCTAATGCCCCCCCCCCCTACACTCACACAGACACCCTGATCTGACTGGTAATATTTGTTATGCATATGCACACTGTCAGAAAAAAAGGTACAAAATTGTATACCTTTTTTGTCGCTGTGGTGGTACCCCAAGGTACCGCTTTGTACCTTTACAAGTATATAAACATAATACAATGTTGTATCTTTTGGGGTACATTACTGTTTTACCCCATAAGGTACAACATTTTAATGTGTTGTATACCCATAAAGGTACAAAAAGGTACCTTTTAGGGTACCACCCCAGCGGCAGAAAAAGGAACAACTTTGTACCTTTTTTTTCTGACAGTGCATTACGGCACAGTCTGCGCCTTTGCATTCAATCTGTACACTGTATATCACCACTCTGAGATGAAGAACTGCTTACCTTGTATCATAACCCAAACATGTTGTGTTGCGAAGATGAGTTAGATGATAATAACTTTATTGTACTGGCTGCCTAAGAAAAAAAAAAAAAAGAAAGAAAGAAAGAAAGAAAGAAAGAAAGAAAGAAAGAAAGAAAGAAAGAAAGAAAGAAAGTAAAAAAGAAAGCGAGAAAGAAAGAATCATTGCTGATTAACATAGTTGTATAACACTCATTCATTCACTCAATCATTTATTTTTACAATTCGAATCATATTGTGCTAATCATATCTCATCAAGTGCTACATCTGTGTTATAGTTATTATTTAAGCCTAATGAATGAAGGTCAGTGGATCTAAACGTTTCACGTGTCAATATAAATTCAGCAAGGATTAATAGTTGGCGGGATTTCATTTTACTACATTTTGGATTCAACAGTGTAAGTAGAATATTTTTCCTTGTGTTTTTGTGTTTTGTTGATTTAATACAGTTATTATTTTAAAAGCATTTGCATTTATGTCGAAGCAGCTGATTTGTGCTCACCTTTGATGTCCTCTTATAAAAAACGCAATAAAACTATGTTTCTTGGTAAACACCCAACTGGGGAATGTATTGATTGTAGTCAACAAGAAAGTGTTGAACATGATCTGCGTCACTGTAGAAAATACAATAAAGAAAGAAGTCAGTTTTTTTTCAGTCATCAAAGAAAGTTGATCACAAAGACTTTTATACAGCAGGTATTCTAGGGGCAAAGAAAATATATGATTACATCATTAAGTTTATAAAAGAAACAAAGCTAAGCAAAATCATTTAAATTTATCTAAAATGTATCTATTATTCATTTTTTCCACTTAAATCTCATAAGCATGTATATTGTTCCACAATGTTAGTCCAGTTAGTAGCGGTAATGCATCCATAGATATGTATAAAGGCTAGATGGCTTACCGCTGAGTCCCTAATGGCATCACCTGGCGGCCATCTTACGACAGGACGCTCGCTCACTCGTAGCATTGAGTTTAATGGTGAAGGTACTTTTAAATGACCATAACTTGCTCAATTTTCTACCGATTTTCAAACGGTTTGGTTTTTTACAAACGTTATTAACGTGGCTATAATACTGGATGCTTTGACATGTTTCATGATTTTTTTATATATTTTTAGTATAGGTATGCAGTGTCATAGTTACATCTTTGACGTTTATAATAAACCAAACCGTTTGAAAATCGGTAAAAAATTAAGCAAGTTATGGTCATTTAAAAGTACCTGCATCATTAAAACTCAATGCTAGGAGTGAGCGAGCGCCCTGTCCTAAGATGGCCGCCAAAATGCAGACGTTCCACTCAATTGGCCAGCAGGGCGGGCGAGCCATCTAGCCTTTATACATATCTATGAATGCATCTACAAGTTGGTTTGCCAACCGCCAATAAGCACCAAAGAAGAAGTAGAAGAAGAAGAAAACTACGTTTCCCATAAGCACTCGCGTTGTGGTTGGTAAATTACCCACAAGTCAATTCGTCATCTATTTCACCAGGAAGGTCGTTCGTTCGTTCGTTCGTTCTGAGTGCAGCTCGCAAACCTCGCACACATTAATCCTCAAACAATGCTCGGACAAGCGGTGAGAAGATTTGCAACCTCCGCGGTTCGCTCCAGTCACTATGCTGAGGGACCAGGGAAGGTAAGGACAATATTGAATGTTTTAGTTAGTTTCTGTTTAAAGCTTCCGCACATGTATGATCATCGATATTGCGGCCTGCTGTAATAAGAAGCCCGCTCTGAGGTCGTTTCAGTTGTAACTTACGTTAAGTTATCGTTTTTAAGGATTATTTAAGGACCACACGTGGCTATATTTTGTATAAATGTATTTACATAACTAATGTTGTGATAATTAGCATTACAAAATTGTATGAAACCGCCTGTACTCCTAGTTTAGCTTTGCTTAACGTTAGCTTGGCATGTAGTGACTGATCAGGTCACAGCGACTTTGTGAACTCCTTATGAAACATTTTATGTGAATTTAAAGTAAATGCATTTTTTTGTTATTTAAATGGTCCTTATGTTTACTCCGTGTGTTTGAAGACGTTGTTTTTTCTGTTATCAGTTGTTTGAATAATGTCTAGTTGTCATGCAGTTCTGTTCAACTGCTGTTTGATTATCTTCAGTATATAAGTTGCCTTACATAACTGCACGTTTAAAACCACTTTAACCAACAATTTTCACGGAATGTAAGCTAAACCACTCTCAGTCGATGTCAGTGAAGAATCCTGGCAAGGTCACAGCAAGCTATATTTAATTAAAATTTAATAAATGTAATATTGTCTCAGGTAATGTATATGGCTTTATTCATTGTTCTATGTCCACTTTTATTCATTAAACTTTTTTTATATCCCAAACTTTTTGCAGAACCTGCCATTCTCCGTAGACAACAAGTGGAGGCTTTTGGGCATGATGGTGCTGTTCTTTGGCAGTGGGTTTACCTTCCCATTCATTGTTGTCAGGCATCAGATCCTGAAGAAGTGAAGCTCCTACCAGTCACTCTCTGTAAGATATTCATTAGAATTCAAATTGAATTAAGCAACTTCACTTTAACTTTGTTTTTGTCCTCCCCTTACATTTATTCTTTCTAATTTTCTTTTACAGCACAGCTCTCATCTTCTATTATGGATCCTGCATATAATGTTATTGTAAATAAAACAAAAGATTACATTATCATGACGTTTGTCTGTTTTTTTAAGACTTGAAGCATAGGTTAAAAAGTTATGTGAATAGTTTCTGCTATGTTACAAATGAGCTATAAATGTCTGCGTTGTGTTTGGGGATTAGACGGTATGAAAATTTCATATCATCATTATTATAGTGACCAAAGTTATCACGGTTATCAATATTATCATGGTTTTGTTAAGATGAGATGGAAATGTTCAAAAAGAACTGATACACACACTAAAAACATTTCAACAAATTTATTTTTGAAAATCACAATTTAATATTTCATGTCCCTGAAACTATTTTTGTGGTAAAAAAAATAAGATAAATCTGTCTAATACGTTTACAGTGAATGACAACAATACATTATCCCTTAAATGCCGCCTTGTGCAAAAAACTGTTGCGTGTGTGCGCCTGTGTCAAACTGATTCTGGCTGGACAGGATTTACTGCGAGTTTTCAAAATCATGGTAACCAAACACGTTTGTAATAATTAAATTTTAAACGATAATACTAACCAGCAGAACATTTTATCGCGGTAAATCGCGAAACCGGTTATTGTCCCATCCCTAACTTGTTATATATTGTAAAATATGATGTACAGTAGTTTGGTTCAGGGTCGGGTGGCAATAAAAGCTGCATTTTTTTTGTTGCTAATTTGACAACAGCTGCTAATATAGCTTACCACACAGTATATGGATGGTTTTAAAAACATGAATTTGTGAAATGATAGTAATTTTAACTGGCAGGAGACTTTCACAGACCTGGCTTTGTCATTATTTGTCACACTTATAATGTGAGTTGTATTGTGGGGTATAGTTGGATGCTGCACATTTTGGTACATATAGAAGGTAGGTCATCCATTTATTCTATGCATACATATAAAAATACTTTCCACTGCTGCAGTTTTCTCCCAAAACAATTAAAATATTAAGGGAATGTTTTAAGAAATGTTTTCATGGATTAAATCAAGTTCAAGTGAGCATTATTGTCATTCTGCTATATGTAGAGAGACAGTACAAAAAAAAAAAACGTCTATGTTGTGCCTCATATGACCATGATGCAGTACATTTGACTCATACAAACTTGCATCTAACTGGCTGAAAGAAGTAATCTCTACATATATCATGCATAAATATTCTGGTTTTAACAAAAACATTAAACGAGCCTATTTACAATCTGCTCATTCTTCATGTGATTATGATATTTAATTAGTATTCAATTGTAATGTAAAGCATGCCCTAGTTTCTTAAAGCACCTATAAAAGGGCATCGGGATAGAATAGGCAGGCTGTGGTGTATGTAGCCCTATATGTTAATGTTTCTTGCGGAGTCTGAAGTACATTTGGAGTACTTTATAAACAGTATTGCACATAAGGTAAAAAACTTAGCAAGAGGCTGTTTATGAAAAGAAAGAATAAAGGCTGTAAAAAAGCTTGCATTTATACTATAGTAGAAGTTCTGTTGCAGTACCCATAGAGCTTCCTAAGCTTGAGAGCCCTCGATAGATGAAAGTATTTCTAAAATAATGTTTTTTCAATGTGGAAAGTATTTAAATAGAATGTCAGTTGGAATTCTGGACATGCAGTGAGAAGTCACTCACACCTTGATTGCCTGGCTTCTCAATATAAAGATATAAACAAAAACAATTCTGAGTGGTATTGTTGACCCTCCACACCTTGCAGTTTTTATACTTCTGCTGCTGAATTTTGATATGAAACCATTTCAGTTCAATTAACCTTCTACTGCTAAAAGCTATCAATACCTGTGAACAAAACAAGGAGGGAGACACAAAGCGACAGGCTTAAATTCAAAAGAACTAGCATTATAATTTTATTTCACTGGTTGCTGGCTCAGTCAGGTTTTATACATCATTCAAATGAATGGGGTTTGCCATTTGTAAAGGGACCAGAGGGGCTGAGAACAATTCAAACCATCCTGTTCAGCATTTTCTTTGGCTGATGGATCCTGCTAATTTCCAAAAGAAAGGAGAATACTGAGACCATATAGGCTACTGAACTGTTCTGGCCTATTTCCACTTTTGACTATTCTTCTATTAAAAAACTTTGATAAATGTCACATTAATTGTCAAAGAATTTATGTTTTTAGGAAACATATCACTTTACATATTAATTTCTATTCCTGTCAGGGTTATGATAAACTTTTGCCTTGTTTTATAAACACACTCCACTGTCAAGTTCAGTGTGACTTTCAAGGCTTCATTGTGTTTTTTGTGTACTCACTTAGACTAACCATTTATGTATCGCTATAACACTGTGTTGTCCTTGAGAACAAAGATGATATCGCAGCCAGTGCCAGAACACTAAGGTCATAAAGAACAGGCTATTAAAATCAACCAGCCCTAAATCAAAGTCTGCAAGATTGTATGATAACTCTTCCCTAGACATAGACCCTGATTAAAATAAAGCATAGCCATTAAAAATCAATTCCATAATTGTATATTAATGTTTAATGATTTTGGACTGTCATGCAGCACTATAAAGTTAATGTACCATCAAATTTGCCATAAGCAATGAAAATCAATGCAACAATACGCTGAGTTTGTTAATTGTAGATAGATTTGTATTTGCTTCAGCTCTGAAGCAAAAATGTCAAATTCTAGTACTTTTAATAGAAAGCTATCATTTTGCTCCTTTTTAATATACTAAGATATTTGCATTAGCCTAACCTTTTAATATCTTTCTTGCTTCATGTGGCTGTTTTACGACATTATATTTGTTAGCCGACATAAACCATACATTGATTATTGATTAACAGTATCAGTACTATACAGTTATGTATACAACAACACAGTATATAAAATTATATATTTTTTTACATTTTTAAAAAATATTCTCATCACATATTATTAACTTCAGAGGAAGCATCTCCCATAAAATTACTTTTGTGCTGTCTTTGCACATTGGTTTCAATCATTAGCCAAATGATGAAATTATTCTAAGATAAACACCATTACAAAGAACAAACTGTGTATTCTTTCAAGGTATCGGTTGTGAAGGATTCACTATTGTCAGACACCTTTAGTCTTATGGTGTGTGGGAAAAAGCTACACTGTAAAAAAATTGCTGCCTTAAATTTTTTTGTTGAATCAATTCAGAATTACAAGTCATGTCAACCTACTATTATTTATCTTGACAAGAGATGAGTTACTAAAACTTATAGAATATAGTTGAAAAAAGTCATTCTTCATTTTTTAAGGTATAACAGCTCATCTCTAGTTAAGAGAAATAATAGTAAGTTTAAATGACTTGTAAATCTGAGTTGATTAAACAACAAAAAATTTATAAAATAATTTTTTATAGTTTATTTCAATTTTGGGGAAAGTATCAACATATTTACATTTTACATTCTAAGCTTTGAAGCTGGTCAAAGTAACTGGAACAGAAAAAAAATAAAAACACCTTCAACCCATTTTTTTTATTGATTAAATATATTCAGTTTTTTTCCATCCAGGGGAGAGATGGATATAGTTTTTTCAACCAATATACATGATTCTGACATCTAATGTTGTTATAAAATTAACATGATCTGTTCTGTTTTGTAGACATTATACAGTGTTTTACTGTTATTTGTAATAAGTCATACAGAGTGAGGGTGTTAACACATAAATTACCTGGCTGACTGTATACAATTATTTTATAATGTTTTCTTCTGCCATGTTGCTTTTGCATGGAGCTTGGGGGATGTTTGTGGATCATTATTTGTTCCTTTCCATAGGTGCAAGCTCTCTTTACCACCCACAGACAGGAATAGACATATTTTGAAACGGTACATTTCGGCAGCTATACCTTTTCATTTGTTAGCTTCTACCTGTAGTGTTTTGTGCATTGGCAAACATCATGTGGCCTATTAAAATATACCTTCACAAAACAAGTTATCACGTACCAGGTGCATATGTGTTCCACTACGGACGTAGCAGATGTGACTGTTCCTTATGGTCAGAAATTCACTTGTTAAGTCTGACATCTTGCAGTGCTTCCGGAACCAACCGTTCTCAAATTCCATATGGAAATAATTAAAAATCACTCTAACATACCTTCATATCAAAATCTCCATAATAAAATCGGAGCTGACCAGACATGGAATCATGGACAAATGAGTATAGATGCTTGGACTGGTAATAATATTCCTTATGTCATGACTTAGTGATATAAGATGACTATTGATTTGGTTAGTCAATCTGGTTAACAAAATTAGCAAAAAAAATAAATAAATTGGAATCACTGTAAAATGTAATAAGTTGAGTTAACTTAAGGAAACCGATTGCCTAAAATGATAATTTAAGTAATGTATTACTTTTGAATTGGTAAAACTAAAGAGTATTTGTAGCCTAACTTATCAAGTACAATTAAGTACTGGTGACTCAAAAACATTGGTTGAGGTAATTCTCATTAGAGTTCTTTACTAGTAAATATAAGAAAACGATTGCCTAACATTTTTAAGTAAGCTAAACTAAGAAAAACGAGTAAAGCAAAAAAATGAACTTTGTCTTTAAAACATTCATTTTATTGTAACAATGTACAAAAATATCAAAAATAAAGAATTTTTAAAACAAAAAAGTTGTTGGTGAATGATTAAAATAACCAATATTCAAACCTACAATAAAACATTTGTGTTACTGCAAACACAGATAACATACTGATTAAAACAAACATTTTTGTTGTGGGTATAGGAATTTGTCACCCATCAATCTGGATACAAGACCCAAAATGCAACAATTGACCCAAGACCTTCTTGTTTCTGCTTTTACAAAAATATGAAAAACAAGTTTAGTTACTGCAGTTCTAGTTTTTGTTTCCAGGCTGGCAGTTGACTAAATTTCCCTCACAAAATCCAACAACAGACTTACAGTAACACAGTCTTGTTTCTGCCATCATAAACTCAATTAAACGCAATTACAGTTTTATTTCAGTGAAAGAAACGAGGTGCTGCGTCATGGTCCACAATGCAGTGGTATGTCCAGAGATGGTCAATATTTCAAAATGGAAATCCATTGGATCCATTAAAAAATTTATACTTTAAAATTTAATAAGAATTTAAAATGTACTTAAAATAAAGGGAAGTGCTCTGTGGTCACTGGTCATATATCGGCTGGACATCACGATGATGGGAGGCCAGTAGATCAGTGGTTTGAAGAGCTTCATGGAAGCAGGAACTGGATCTGTTAGTCTCAGCTTCCTCAGGTTTGAGGACAAGACAGGGAGAGAGAAACAAAATCCTATTAGCGTATTTTTCAATGTTGAAAAGCCAAACATTGAGTCAGCTTCATCTCCACACTTAACACAAATCAAATTGGGTGAATTTTTGTGTAATTTAGTGAGCATATTTACGATCCTATGAAGTCCTGTTAATTTTGTGACCTAATGACCTTTCCCCCTAAGACCACTACCAGGCAATTTTGCTTTTCTACAGCAAGTAAAAATTATCTGGTCAGATCATCTTTATATATCTGAGTGTTCAAGATTTCAAACGTATAATCATTTTAGAGAATCAACTGCTATTTTAATTACTTTGAACAAAAATGACTGCATTCATTTACCATCGTCAGAACACCGTGAACTAAGTATGTGTATATTAACAAACAACAGTTATAAGTTGAAACGGATATTATTAATAATCAAATCAACAAAACAATTTTTTATTTTATTCTATTATTTAATTTAATTATTTTCTTTTATTTTTATAGTGTTATAGAATAAAATTGTGTGAAATTTAAGTTAACTTTAATTTTCATTTATTGCTCAATTAATAATTTATAGGCAAAAGAACACAGTAATAAAAATTCCCCCTGCCTATTGAATGCGCTGCACCCAGTCCAGTAGGTGGCGGTAATGACCCTTCAGTTGCCAACCCCCACTCAAGTCAAAAGCGCAGTATAACTAACTTTGAGCGCGAAACTTGCTGTGTCTCATTTAATTTAATTTCGATTTAATTTTTTTTTTCAAATAAACTGAATTGTGGGCTATCTGCAGCAGCAAACGATACACTTCATGTATCCTTTAAATTCCTGTGAGAGAAGGGCACATTCGAAGGTCGCCTACAGAGAGTCCTTACTTACATTTCTGAAATGAGAGAGAATCAATGACGTATGCAACCTTAGAATGCAACCTCTAGAGCAGTGGTTCTCAATTCCAGTCCTCGGGACCCCCCTCCAGAATGTTTTAGATGTCTCCTTATATGAAACACCTGATTCAGTTCCTCCGCTTGTTAGAGTGTTAATTAAGGAGCCTGATGAGTGAAATCAGGTGTTTCATATAAGGAGACATCTAAAACATTCTGGAGGGGCGTCCCGAGGACTGGAATTGAGAACCACTGCTCTAGAGGACGCAACCTGTGATGAGACACAGCGACTGACAGGGAGGGGACTGAGAGGAGGACAACAGCAGTGACAGCGGGGTTTTAGAGGTAAGTTTAATATATTCAGTACGTTTTGGATAAGTTTCTTGCTGTCTAGTTTGTTTCAGCTTAAGTAGTCATTACCGTTAGGGGAGGTTTGCAAGTTTATGTCGTAGTAATGTACAGTAGCATTACCTTGCGGCTTACTATGGTTTGATGATGCTTAATTTTTTGTGGGTGTTTTTGTAAATATGCCTTAATTTAATGTTATTGCACAGAATTGTTCAGTCATTATTTTGGATAACCTTATGAAGCCTGTTCTTGTTGTTAAGGAACAGTGATTAATATGAGTTGTTTATGTAGCCTACTTGGAAAAGTAATTCTAGAAAAAGAATGTGTACAGACATTTTCACAAACATTGTTAATATAACTGTTACATTTGCATGTAACTTGTATAGAAAGAGCAGCTTTCTGGCAACAGGTGGTGTGCTGTAGTAATATATTTAAAAGGTTCATATCTCATGTATTTTTACATTCCTTATATTTATCTAAGTTACTTATGTAAGAGTTATCCTTCTTTTAGATATTTGCAAGATGGTTATGTTTAAGCACACATTGCAGCAGGCTAAGCATTTATAGCTTGACATGACTAGAGTCAATACCTCACCCAAATTCCAACCAAATGTTTGGATCAAAACCTAATAGTGCCTAATAGTGTTTTTCCCTTAATTTTTTCTCTTTTTGTAGGCCAATCAGAGTGATTTCCTGAGTTCTCTCACATATGGTAAGAGTGAATTTCTGCCAGTTGATGCATGTTACATGTGTATATTTGGAATATACAAATTTGCCACTCACTAATTAGCTTTAAACAAAATGCTCACCACAGTTCTTAAAATGTATTAAGTTAGTGTTAAAGTGAAAATGCACTAAAGATAACAAAAGGTTAAGTCTTGATAGATAGAAACTTAAATCAGTTATTTATTTTGTAGGCTATTGAAGATATGGTATGCATAGTATTTTGTATTTATGCATCCATTACATTAAAATAGCCA